>NC_071980.1:22003909-22149319 GCF_026283585.1 Hylaeus volcanicus
TAATGTATTACTGCAAGTGAATCATGATAACAAGTTTAGTAGATTTTTATTTAAAAGTACTGATTAAGAAAATCATCATTGCGAATGTTTGCTGAAAAATATAAGTGACGGTTTATATTAATGTGAATTGAAACTCAACTTGAATAAAATACAATACATATCTCTAAGTTTTCAATATATATTGTATAATGCAAGGCAAGTTATTTTCTAACATGTAATATTCAGAATCAATTTATATTATTAATAAATAAATAAGATACTCCACCAAGGTAGCAGTGCTCTGAATATCCAACAAATCAAAACTATAATGCTACCTTATTTAATGCAACGCGTTTTTATTTAAATATCTTGCAATGAGATGACTCCTAGTGTAAAGCACTACTCCAAGATCATTTTTTAATCATCCATGTATCCCTGAATCCTCTTTTGAAAAAAGAGTATTTAATTTTAGTCAACGGGATTCGCGGAGTATAAAACCCAAGGGTCGAAGAAATATACCGAGTGACGTACAATCGATCAGTCGAAATCCCCTCGTGTCGCAGTCCTCTTAAACCCCTTAAACCCACCCACGGGTCGGTGGGCGGTATGTAAAGGGTGTGTTTAGAATCCAACAGGGGTTTTAGAGTGGCGCTCGCCAGGCGATTCGTAACAGTCGTCGCTACGTACTCGGCATAATGCGGGAATCGTGTCGCATTTCCGGAAGTCACCTACGCGGGATAAATGTTCGTTTGACGAGGCCCATGTTCCGACTGTTCGCCGAATTTTCCTCTCGTAAATTTCCCTCGTGATCGTTGCCCCGCGATTCCTCTTCGCTCGACGCGACGAAACTACCAGGGTTTAACTTTTCAAGAAAATAGAGGGGAGAGTTTCCGATGCAACAAATGGGCATAAATGTATATTTATTTATTTATTTATTTATTTATTTATTTATTTATTTATAATATGCCTGAAGATGTTGTTTCAATAAAGCTGTGTATTAATAAATACGTAATAATTATTTGATCGAATTTACCAGAAAATTAAAACACATGCATCCAATAAATTCATGTTCGCTGTTTTCTGGATCATACCATGCCCACTCTGTATTTTTTTAACAAAATACTGTATATGTTCCAGCTCTATGAAGAAACTGGAAAGGACTTCTAGCTAAAGTTACAAATCAGGACCACAGCTTATAAATAAAGTAAGTACACGGTAGATACTTTAAGTAAATATAAAATTTGATTCTTCTAAGTTTTAACAATTTCGTCTTCTCTAATACTTTCAATTGCTTAAATACCAGTTTTCAAAGAAGTCAACTGTAATAGGTGTTTATTGTTATTCCCTGAAAAGAAAGAATGTATTATATTATTTAAAATTGCACGAAGAGGTCTTGATATTGTAAAATATAAACAAAATAATGTTTTCTACAGTAACTGACAAAACATGTACATGTAGCATGACAAAACTTACATTTTCATCATAATTTCTCTTACCATTTAGTAATTGTTTCCAACACACATATTTATAGATATTTCACATAATTTTAACGTCGCTATCGCTCTTTATATTCTTCTATATGATCTCGAGAACACTAATATTACTTTGTACCGAGGAAAAGCGAAACTCTGGGATTGAAACGTCTACGCTACTAAACTATGCTTGTGCAAACTATCATTTAACTTTAATTCGTGTTATAATAACGAATACGTGATTGTATTTCGTGTACGTTAGACTCGAGTTCAGGGCACTTTGCACAGCCGAGATATTCACGGGGGTTAAAGTTTAACGTTGAATACCGAATCTTGTCTGAACTCGAATGGGGAACAAGGGGGTGGTGGCCCTAGCCCAGCTCCCCCATGGGTAATAAAACAGCAATTTAATTCATACACTTGATAAACGCCGAGCTGACTTTGGGAAGCTGGCGAAAGTCAAACGAACAGAAGGGCTTATTTTGCAAATCATCGCCCCGCGGTAATAAAGCCTCCGGGAACGCGACGAAGAATGTCGAGAACAATGACGCGATGTTGACTCGAATCGCAACCAACTTGGTTATTCGCGCCTTTATTAATTTCATCCTTTTAAATATTGTTATCGCGACAAATCTATCTTTATTCATTCCCTCTACTTTCATTTCCAGGATACTTAGTCGGTAATTTATTAAAAAATTCTTACTTAATTTAGCAAAATTATCTCCACTTTTTGTGGCAGACTCTTACAAGACACAATTACATTTATTTATGGATTATTAAGAAATTAATTTACTACTCAGGTGTTACTACTGTGCTTTTATTTTGCATAATACATTGTATGTCCGCAATGCAGCGTTTTCCAAACTGTGTTCTATACAAAATTGTAATTATTAACATAAGAAATGAATTTTGATATCCCTCCAACGTTAAAAATGTTAACGTAGTTTTTGTTCGTTTATTCGTGAAGTAGTATAGGCTAATAATTATTACTGACGGTATTTGTTTAATGCTTTTTGCTTCGATCGGGACTCTCTTCGGAGTAACTGTTTGTAGAATTTAACTCTAATTGACATAAAATGTAAAGTAACAAGGAACCAATTTACATTCTATTATAATTTTAATTTCTACAAAATGCATCCAACATTTTAAATGAATGCTCAAAGGCTATATACAATACGTCATCTTTAGCAGGTTAAAATGACATATTAATATTTACCATTGAGACATGACAACTAATCATTGCTTGCAATTCATTTATTTTGTAGTGTATATATATTGCATTCTAGTCTTTTCAAACTAATTATAATTAACCTGTTTATTGTTGTTCATCTAATTTCACAATTTATTTATTAATAACTGCACTCATGAATATGTATGAATATTTAACGAAGAAATAAAAAATGTTACAAAACTATCCACAAACGGGGAATGTTGTGTAATTACCCAGCACATACATAACATATTTCATTTTCATACAAATCGCAAATACTTGTATAAAAATATTCTTATAATATCATTGCACAATATTTATTGTAGATGACAATATTATTCTAGATGAATACCAATTTTATTAGGTAACCCGGAAAATAATCTCATTCCTTTTACCTTAAATTCAAACAAATCTTTAACAAATTTCTATTTATAATCAATTATGTAATCACCCTCGTTATCAACATCCTTTTGTCATCTAGTGAGCAAATTTTCAATGTCAGATCGATAAAAATGAACGAGTTGATGAACGATAAACAAGTAGTATTTAAAATTGCGAAAACCACATTATTTTCCAGTCCACCTAATATATAAGTGCCTGATATTTTCTTCAACTTGGGCATCCGATAAAATAGTATTGTGATCGGCGGCCGAGTATATCAAAACGCAGCAGTGAAAAGGCTAAAACGTTAAAGCATCGATAATCCCTCATGGTTATCATCGACAAGGGATCTTTAGGATAATTCAACTAGTGAACAATATGGCAACAGTAATACCTGTAACTACACGGAAGAATGTTTCGCGTTCGACAATAGACACAAAAGGTTGCACTGTTATGTGCACCACCCCTGGACGCAAGTAATTTATTGCTACTTATTTACTGCTCGGAATGGGGATCATAGCGATTCGGCGATTCGGCGATTCTCGATGATCCTCTCGGTGAATCGGTAACCGTGCGTCCCGTCGAGGCGCAAATTGAGAACCCGTGGCACCGGGTCCGGCTGGGCTGCTTGGCAGAGGGGTTGTAAACGAAGGTGAAGGGGGTTTTTCAGGGGTGCCCGTAGGGTGGTTAGTGGCATTCATCGCGATGCAGATGGCTTCCGCCCCTCACGCCGGACGGAGCAAGACCCACGTTACGGAGGAAGCGAGATGGAAAACAGAGGCTGGATGCTGCTCGTACGTGAACGCACTTTTTCCCGCGTCTCTGCGCTCTCGTTCCCTCTATCTTGCTCTTCTTTCTCGTCTACTGTCCGTTTCTCCTCTTCGACAGGGGTGGGCAAAATTATTAGGCTGCGTAATAATTCCGTTCGCGTCGACGGCGATACGCATTTCGAGAAGTGTCGTTTTGACAAACTGAAATAAGACACGTTGTAATTGATCGATTGTTATATTTTCTATTTTATTTGGAAGTAGATCTTTTAACATTATATATGAAATGTAATTTCAACCAAATGGTCGCCATGGTTCTAGATAATACATCCTGATGGTCTAATTTTCGATGATATTCGCGAATAGATGAGACTCAACTTTACCAATGATGCGAGTACTGGTGGTTCTTAAGTTGTCAATCGCTCGGGCTATATTGGCATAAACTAAACATGTAATGTAGTCTTAGAGAAAATAGTTTAAACGTTTTACGATTGTATGATGTTTTAGTCATTTATATTGGTTATATAAGAGATCAAACTTAACCCTTAAACGCCCCAAGTTTCAAATTTGGTACCGGACTTTTAAATCCAATTGTATACTTGCAATTGGTTTGTTTTTAATATTTGGCTGTATGCATGTTACCATTGCATAATGTTCTTTTGGACAAAAGTTAACAAAATAAACCTCAGCTGTCAAAATTGTTCAAATATTAAATACGTCGATAGTTTTTTAAATTTAATTTGGAATATTAGGCTTCTAAGGGTTCAAGTATTTAATGATTAGTCGTGTTGTTCTCATGTAAACAATAGTCTTTTTGAGAAACAACATTATTAAACATATTTAATTTATATTCCAGGGTTTATTAACCAAACTAGATACAATATTTAAAAGTGTATGTACATAGGTATATGCCCCAAAATATGTATAGTATATCTATACATAAATATATTTGTTTTGTGGAGAATTTTAATAGTTATATAAAAAATTATGACTAAAGTACTTGTACACCAAGATTGAATATTTAACTATCTCCCATGACCGAACTTCTTTCATACACAAATACAAGATTACAACAATAAAAAAAAGAAGATAAACCTTCCATAAAAATTTAATTTAATTTTCAACATTACAATTAACAAGAAAGAACATATTCATTTTTAATTTAACACAACGAGGACACGAAAAGTATCGATCAGGCCTCTGTTTTAGATTTATCTGTTTGTGTACAATCTAACATTTCCTCGGTTTTGTATAATTTAATATTATTTGCAAGAAATGTTGGCTGCTTTTGGCTCACAGTTTCCAAGAATTGCCAATTAACGGCCACGTGTAATTTGAATGAACGATTGGTTTGTTTATTCACTGGTATTATATATTCTGGCCTCGTCTATAGTCGATCGTTTCATTGGAGAACAATGTGTCTTGAATTATAACGTTGCGGCGCAACTTGCTCGGAAACTTCATGCTTCTGTAACCAATGTCATATATGAAAAAACTAATAACGAAGGGTGACTTTTGCATCATAGATACCACGGTGATTGATTATGATATTATTATTACTATTGTACGGAATAATATTTTATATGGTTGTAAAATCGTTTTAAACAAAATGTACACAATAACGTGAGGTTTCGAGAATTAACTGTTCTACACATGAAGAGAAAAGAAGAAACACACAAATGATAGAGTGGTTATGAATCAATAAATTAATTTAATTATATTTTATGTATGAAATAACACACATTTTTATCACTCATCTTAACTCCTACACATATGGACATATGTATTTTCTTCTTTTTAATTGTTTAGATTGAGAATTTTATATGAAAACCAAAAGAAGATCTTGAATATACCGTGATAAGTGAATAAATACGCCGTTTGGATTCAAGCATATATTCAATATGGAGCGCCGATAGCGAACATATTAATATAATTATTTGAACATGTCTACTTATAGCGTTCATCTAGTGTATCGTTAATAACCACGTAGGTGATACGACATTAAACTCATATTAAATCATTAGCAAAGAAATACGTTAGCATTTGCTCAAAAGCGGAGCGCACCGCGTCGAAAAAGTTACAAAGATAAAAACACGTTACGAAATAAGTCTCGAAGATCGTGTTTATAAATGTTCATAAAAATTACGCACTTTGCCGTTGTCGTCTACCAACTACCACGACGACGGCCACACCGAGTAACCAATTCGATGCCGAATCACCTGCCCCACTCATGAAAAATTCAGTGTCTCTGCTATTCGAAGTTTCGTTTCGCAGCTCTCGCGTTCGTGAATCCTGATCACAATGCCGTTGACCAGTGTCATTCAGAGGCTTGACCTTATCAACAGGCCAATCGTGGCACCAACCCCTCCGAAATTTCGCTGTGTCTATTCTCACACGCCACGACACCGAACAATAATGGCGGCGTCCGTCTTACACGCACGATTTCGCCTAGGTCACAACAGCAACCGATCTCGAACAAACGAGACACCGTCGTCTCGGATTTAATCCTCGTTTACTTGCAAGGACTTCAACCCTGCCTCCTACCCCACCGCCCCTCCTTGATCGTCTTCTGGGCCGCGAGTATATGTGTTACGTGTACGTATATTCTTGGCAGAAGCCCCTCCGTATTTACCTGTCACCTCGATGATGATTCTGACGAGGGTATCTACCCCTCGGCGTGTACCCCTCGTCCTTGACGCGATTCGAGCGGCGAGTCGTACGCCACGAGGTCCTGGATCCTCGGTGAATCGTGCCAAACTTGTCCACAGATCCGCGCGCGTTGCGTATCGTACTCGGGACGAGCAATTTATTCTGTATTCGAAATTAGGCGGTCGAGTGACTGGTGGCTGGCTTAGACGGCTAGTTTGCACGGTTTTGTCGTTTTCTTAAACACCGTATAACGCTTAACACTTTCGCTGCGGACGAAAATAAGTAGCCGTTCGCTGGGAGCTGCAATTATGATATTTTTTTTAATGAAAAATTTCTTGCAAATGTTATAATATGATTATTTTGAAAAACATATATTTGCGGTAACTTATTTTATATATAATAAGGTCCCGGTTGGTTATTATCCATTTTATAAGGGTAAACACAGAAAGAAAATTTTCCAAAAGTCTAACCACGACACTAAACACAAAAGAACAGACCAACATGAATGCTTAGATCGTACTGACTGTCTAAATACGACTAAACCGACTAAAAAAGCAAAGCACGCACATGTGCGTCATCCGCAGTGAAAGTGTTAAAAGGAAATTATAATTCCTTGGGCGCGAATTATTCAATTTAGTCGACAGGATATAATGTTCAAACTATTGAAATAATAGTTGTAAAAGTTTGTCCAAAAGGGTTCTTTAGATTTTGCTCTTTAACCCTTTGCACTCGGAGCCATTTCGTTACCAGCCGTTTCAAACCACGTCGTATTATATAATGTAACTTATAAAGCATGTAATTTACTGTAATGGTATTTGAGCTTACAGTCAAACCTGCTTTTATGCGATAAATAAAGACCCCATAAATAAAACACAGAAAACAAATATTTAGAAACTTCGTAAATAGCTATAACAAATAATTTTTCATACCGTATTAAAGGAAATTTGGTTTATACGGTGGAAAGGGACCACATAAGAAAAGTCTCACATAGGAATATTCATTTTGAGGGAGCATTTATGTGTAAAAATAAAATAGAAATCATAAAAAACTATGTCTAAATAGAAAGAATAATTAATTTGCCTTCAATCTCAGTTAATGGCAGTAAATGTCTTGCAAATTGTCTGCAGAGAAAAATCGGCCCATATCTGTTTCTTTTTTTAATTTTAAATTAATATACTGAAGGTAACTGCGGCTTCCAGGTGTAAGCTGTGTCCTTTAGATATGATACTCCGACATTTCGACAGCGATCCAACCAGGTTCTTCAGGGATCAAATGGCATACTGATATTGTGCCATGCACATTCACGTCATACCTGAAGAAGCTGGTTGCAATGCTAACGAAACGCCAGTAAACTTGAGCATCTTATGTAAAGAATACGGCTTACACCCGGAAGTCTGCTAACAGATCTGAGAAAGTTCTAATTCAAGTGAAAGTAAGAAAAGATCATTTGAGATAATTTATTTCGTCTCGTTATTTTGAATACAGTTATTCGAAAACAAAAACAATATCAACGAATTGTTTTTGTTTCTTTTTTATTTCAAACTTGATGAAATATATGACCCTCAAAATAATATACAACAAAAGGATTTATTTGAAGAAATCTTCGCTGTAGTCTGTTTCGAGCAAAACTCTTTAATCAAAAAATTCTTTCTTAAGAAATTTTGGTGTCGGTCCATCTAATATGTATTGTTGCGAAAGAAAATAACTATTCCACTGGTGTCGACGATGAAAGAGGGTGTCATACTTTAGAAAAACGTCTCTTATAATCGAATAATATTTTAACATAGACAGATCGATTCCTTTATCTTGAAAAAATGTCTATAGATTCACTTCTTCTTGAGTTTGGATAACAAACGTAGAATCGTTGGCTTTCAAATTCGACATCGTCGTGTACTTGTGATTTCACCTGATACATTGGGTTGTCTGGAAAGTCCATATCGATGTTTGGTAGGTGGTACAGATCTGAATATATCGGAATGGTTGAAAACAAATAACATCTCTTGAAAAGTATAAGTGTATACATCCCTTAAAAAGTGGAAAGGTTGTGGAACAAAATGGTACCTACGTAATTCAATAAATATATATCAAAATTCAATCGTGCCTTTGAATTTTTCTTAAAAACTGGCACGAACTTTCTGGACAACCCATAATTTTGAAGAACAATTTTACAATCATTTCAAACAAATTTGTCAATTAATAACGAAATAAAGTAATACGTTATTTGACATAATATTTCAAATAATGTAATATATCAAAACTGATCGCAGCTGTGAAAATAATTACAAAATAAAATTACATGTTATATATCAAACAATATTAATTCAAAATTGCCTAAAGTCTGTCAGTTGGTACGAACCGTGAAGAACCAGGTCATGAAAACCTCAAATATCGTATATCTTGCTTTTTTATTAAGCATATCAGCTACTTCGTGACCTTTGAATCCTTTATGAAATGGAACTCAGATGAAAAGTATGTGTTTGCTATCGAGTCCACTTCATCCTTTAATACGGCGAATGAAATCGTTAAACGTATAAAACAGAATAAAATATGCAAACATATCATGCTCCGCATGAAGATTGACACGGAAAAGCGATATATTCCGTTCACCGCGAAAACTTCGAGCCAGATCGCAGAAAAGATTTCCGCGGAGTGCGAAAGAAGCGGACCCGGGCAGTAAGTAATTATTTATCATCGATCTCGGCCCGTGTGCTCATTAGCGCGCGTCCGTGCGCGCGGCTCGCTAAATTATTTCCTCTCCCCTGCCCCAACTTTCAGATTGCTTCTACCACTGCTGGCGGCAGTGGCTCAGGAATCGTCACATTTTTCAAGAAGATTAATCGAGTCGACAAACGGGTTCGATCGGTGAATAATCAATCGAGGCGAGGTGGCGCATGAAATAAATCGGACCCGCCGATTCCTCTCCCGCGATTTGCATAGCCAGAAACGTGTCGCGACTGGAATTGGGACTACTTGTCAAATTCTTCTGTATTTCGACATTCGAACAGTTCTTTTCACGAAACACAGATTTTGGGAGCTCTTTTTCAATTAGAGACGCAAACAGATGTCTTTTGTGCTTAGAAAATTTCGTGTGATTGTTGTTGTAGTTACTTTTGCTAAGCATTTTAAGTAAATACATTTATTCTCCACGTATTTTGTTAAAGTAAAAGAATGCGTATTTGAAATATTCATTTTGATGGTTATCTTCGATCAGTGCATCAGGTATTTATCTTTTGTGTCTATACACAAATGTATATGTCAATGTGATTAATATATTAGGTACTTATATTAATCCTGTATGGGTCCGTATAACTTTCAGGTCACATGCTAATACAACGACATTTTACCAAATAATTTTAGTTTTTTCACAAGATGACGTATACGTCTTAATTATATAATATCTCTGATAACAAATAACAATATTAATAACGATCGGCAGCGCCATCAACCTAAAATATCAAAGTAAATGCCTTGCAAGTTGTTTGCAGAAACAAAATTCGGCCTTTAGAGGGTTAAGTTTTCGAAATATCTAACATTTTATTAATATTTTTTCGTACTCCGTTTTTCGAATACTAAAAACTTATTTTTGTAATTTCTTTGGAACTCGAAGTGTCAATAAAATGATTGTCCTTGAAGCGAAGGCTACCTAATTCTCAAATCTCAAATTAGAGATCTCATTTTCGAAGTCGATATAATCTTAGCATTCGTGGCAATAGAATTCAAAGGTTTAACACTTAACCGACCGGTAGCGATTGGACATCAAATTAAAATCAATAATATTTTTTTTATTTCAACAACATCAGCATTATTCAATCTGTATTTTCTGTATTAAAATCGTTTTTTGATTAACATTTATCTAATATTTCATAATTGATATAATGATGAAAGCATTAAATGTTACCTCGATAATAGATAACAAAGTGTTGATAATCTTAAAAAAAGAAATGAATAATAGGCTACCGATTGGTAAAGTGTTAAATTTGTTGTTTTAGAAAGAAAATTTACGATCTCCTTTTGTAATAATTCTTGACTCAAAAGGCTATAAACTCATCTCTTGAGTAATTGCAATCAATTTGAACTACGAGACATCTCGTAGTTGACAGTGAATGGGTTAAATAGTGTCTTTTGCACTCTTTTCTTATGATCACGAGATGGTAACCCCAGTCTCAACCCTCTAGTCACGACGGAACGAGGCAGACCCTTGGCTTTGCCCCTGGTTCGCTGTCATCTACGACTCGATTGTCATGAAAATTCTTCGGCTGGAAAACGTGTCCGATGCGCCAATGACTGTGGCTCGAGTACAAGGGCACGGGCCCCAGAAATGGGTTAGGCGGAGGGCTCGACGAGACGCGAAATTGGCATAAATGAGATTGATACGACTTTAAGTTACTCGACTTGACGAGCGAGCGAGAGACACTCGTAACTCGAGGATCCTGGTCCTTTTCTCGCTTTTAGCCACTCGTCACGCCACTTTGTCCGCATCGCGAAGAAGACGGGAGCGACAGGAGAACGTTTCGGGCAAGGTACGCCCATGTCGTTGACCGACACGATGCTCATCTTCCATTGTGACACACCGTGGAACGTGTTTCACGAATAATGACGCTGGAACGAGATCTCGGTCGCTTGGTTATCGAATTTTTGGATAGGGACGGCTGAGAGTGTAGGAACCACGATCATCGTGTTCCCCGGCTCCAGAGACGCTTCCGATTCTTTGACTGTTGTTGCTCCGTTTGGTTTCGAGCCCGAGGGGGGCCATTGGACGGAGTATATTGAATATTATATCAAAAGATAGTCTTGCAGAGCTAGAGGTTAATAATGGAAGGTTGCTGTCACTTGTCAGGGAGACGCCTATTGAAGTCGAATACAATAAAGAGATTTCATGCACCAATACGTGATTGTGTATTTCTCGATGAGGAAGGACAGTGTTCTCTGAAAATATTCGTAATTTAGATTTTTAAACATTTCGAATTCAATATTTAGTAAAAAAGAAATGTGTCACTTTGATGACGTTAAAAATACTAAAAGTTTTCTAGTAGTGTACTCAAAATTCTATATCTTACACGTACATTTCGTTATTTTGCACAAGCATGTGACTTTTTTCAACTACAAAAGAAAATAATTTCTTTTTTGTAAACAGTTTGATTCACATAGCATGTATTATTTTATAAATATTTGTATATACAGTCAGTGTAAGAAGTGTTCGTACAGCAATGAATTTAAAATAAATGGTTCCTGTACGAATACTTATTACCCCGGCTGTATTTATTGTCAACCCATTTTTTCAGACTCAAAGTTCATCTTATCTTTTTTAGAGTAACATTATTTTGTCTTATCATCAAAACATTTGTATTCCTTATTGTAATATAATTCTTTGAACAATTCTGCGTTATATACATTTTCAAAATAAAAATTCGTAGAAAAACATGAAAGTACAACAATTGCTGGGTGTGTTCAAACACAAACGTAAAAAAAAATTGCAATTAGTAATTATAAACAAAAGTATAAGAACATTGCATATAATTTTAAATTAAAATTGCTTATTTACGTCTAATGAAGGATAATCTCGCTTCTCGATCATCGAGTTCTCGAGTCCACAAACGGTTCCAATTCTTTGACCATTGTTTCGTTTGGTTTCAAGCCAAGAGGAACCATTGAACGAACTATATTGAGTATTATATCAAAAGATAGTGTTCCAACTAAAGATTAATAATGAAAGGCTTTTGGTAACATATTTAGAAAACACCTAGGTAAATCAAAATAAGTAAATCAATGGAGCACAGCTATTTTCACTAATGGAACAGATACAATAAAGAGTATATTCCGCGGAACAATTGAATTCTAGTTGAACGTAATACTTAAACTTATTTTAAAATGTTTATATAAATAGTTTATAGTATCTTGATGGAAATAAACTAAGCTTCCAACAAAATAACCTCCCATATAAACAACCTAAATCGGTACCAAAATATAATTTTTGTACATTTCTTGTAAATTCGAGAGTCCTTTGATAGATTACATTTATTTCCGGACTGTCCAGGTTGTTTAGAATTGTTTGTATTGATTTTACTTTTAAATTTCTACGCCATCCGTACTGACAATAACTGACACTTATTTTTTCACTTGGTAACACATGTAGACAATAAATATGACTGATGACATTATAAATCAACTTATTTGGAACTACTTAAATGAAATACAAACCGATCATACATTATATTACTCGTTACATTCAAAAAAGACCGGTACATGATCGACAACATTTATGTGTTTGGAAATCATATTTAATACCACTGAATATAATTACTTTCTTGCAGATCTATATTTCTTGGTTCTTAAATGTACAAATAAACATAAATAAATACATAAATCATTAATTTTTCCTAATAACTTCACACTGTAGTCTAAACTTAACAATGAGGATTGTTATTTTATTGAAAGTATCGTGTACATATATTTTTTAAGAGAATCACTCTACTTCCTAACTGAGACATCACTTGATCGAATAATTGCTTAACTACACTGTTGCTCGACACTATCAACAAAATTAGAAGTAAAATTAACATTTCAATTTTAATTTCATGGTTTACCGAAGCATTTGGATTTCTTTCGTTCTGCTTTCAAATTAGGATCAAGATAGGATCCGTTAGGCAAATTACGGGTGGGTAACGGAGCTAGAATTCACAGGAGTCGCGGGGAGAAGAAGTGAGATTCGCAGGGTTCCATTCCAAAGGCGTTAAGAGGACTCCTACAGTAGGGTGACAACGCGGAATCTGTGAGCGGCGAGTGTAGTACACGTAATAAAATAATTTTAACGACCCGCTTGAATTATGCCTGCGGTACAAATAATAATATCTGCCTGGCACGCATCCCCGCAATAAATATCGAACCGGGGGGGCCGCCCCCTTCGCCCTTCTGGTGGCTGGTTTCCATCCACCGTTCTCGGAACCCTCGTCTTCACGGTCTACCTCGAAGGCGAGCCTCAACTATGTGGAGCAAACCTATTGGGTCTGGTTGTACCGAGGGGGAAGTTTGCGAAATACGGGGCCTGACCCCCCCTCAGAGGCTCTCAACTTCCTCCTGGAAGCATTACAGGAACGTGGGAATCGCAGTCGAAGCCAGAGTAAGACAAAAAAATTCTTATCTGGAAAAAAAATATTAATAGTTTCAGTTTTATTAGAAGCTTGTATTCTACCGCCGTTACGAACCTCAGGTTTACATTAAGTTTACATTAGTCGCTTTTTGATTAATCACATTGTTAATTTATATATTTGACTTTTATAGTGATTTGGAAGCAACTTCAATCTAAGAGGTAGGAGTTCAATATGATTAAAGCTTCCAATTAAGATTGAAACTGTCGTCTTATTTTTCACTTACACTGGAAACTTGAAGCTTTCCTTTTTATTAAACTATTAATCTTTTGCACTTGAGAGATGACTCTCGGTCACCACTAGGTTTGACACAGTAAATCGATAAACAGTAATGTTTATTTAGGTTTAATTTCTATGGAACTCGAAGTGTCGATAAAATGATTGTCGGAAGGAAATGATGCTAAGGAAGCATCTCGAGTTGCTATTAGATACCAGAAAGAAAGGCCTCGTATGCAAAGGGTTAAACCCCCTACAGAGTTATTAGCAACATGCCCATTACTGAGCATATTAGTAATTAAATTATAATTAAATTAAACAGTACAAATTACACTATTACACAGAATTTAAACGTTGATACACTTGCTAAATAAGTACGGTATTACATAATAGTAAATTAGGAACAATACATGACTTACGACGATAAACTACAAGATTTTAGAAATTTAAATACAATTAGTAACAATTGAATAATGTTATTTCTATTGCAATTGACCATTCGGCATTGCCATATTACATGGTAAACTTGACACTTGTTGCAGTGAAACATAGATGAATATTTCTAATAATGAATTAAAGGTAAATAATCTATCCAAATCGTCTATCTATGACTTCGTGAAAACAAATCGGTATTTATATTATACAATAAAATACTTCACAATGGATAAAGAAAATTGCAGCTATTCTATCGAATAAATGGCGCGATTAAATTGTTGTACGTTGGTTTTATATATGCATCGTTTCCGCACGATGAAAATTCCTCGAACGTTTTCCTTCGTCGACCAGCGACGACGTTTTGCGAGACTTGACGCATCTTCGTAGAAAAATGCAAATAAAATGAGAGTGGTTCGTATTTGGTCGATGTCAAAGTGCTTGCACACCCCACGATTATTTCCTACGAGGTTAGGGCATCTGTTAGGCAACATTCGGGGTGCAGAACGAATCTCTCGAAATCGTATGCACCAGGAGAAAGGGATCGTGTCCTAGGCGTCGTCGATGACAGGTCACGGATTAAGTATAACATTAAACGCAGGAACGAAAGGGATTTCCCATCGCGTCGAGACTCGGATGGTTCGAAATGGAAAATTGGCCTGCGTCGAATCTGCGGTGGGGCGCATTCTTTTATGTAAGTGTCATGCGACGTAGACTGATTTGAAAAAAATTGCTTCGCGACTTCAACCCTTCGAGACGCATGATTTAAAATAAAAATAAAACTCAAGCTGCACAGAGAAACAGTGGCAATAACTTATTTCTATATTGTGACTTGTAGAAATTATTGTTTTTAAGTATTTAACATTTATCGTTAGCTCATAGCATTGGTAACTGAATGGAAAACTTTAAATTAAATATTAAAGTTAAGTATATGATTAAACACACTTAAACCCAAAGAGTTAATGTATTCGCAACCGTTGGAGTGTTCTTTATCAGTTTACGATAATATATTGCAACATATTTTAATACGAACAGAATTGGTGAGCTAAAAGCATTAAAATAAATGTAGGATGTTTTTGATCTAAAGATAATTATATTTTTTAGTCCTCGAGAAGCAGTTTAATATGTAGACAATTTATCAAAGAAAGTACATATATCGAAGAAAGCGAAAGAACTATGTAGAACTATATACTCCTGATGAATTTATGTTAAATATTATAATTTAAGTTGTTACACAATTATTTGGGAAAAGATCATACGAGATATCATGCGAGAGACGTTGCAGCTAAAAGTCTGTAAAAAATATTTGTCACTACTATGACTTCTCGAAAGTTATTAAAATATTCACTAATATTCAGTTGACTATAGCTTTTTAAATTTGTTAAAGAAAACTATTTCATGTGTAATCCTATTTACACTAAACCTACCTACCTAGTCTTAAAAACACTTTTTTAACTAAATGCAAAAATATTTCACCTGGTACTAAATTAAATAATGCATGAAACAATTGTATATAGTTTATGTATTGTAAATAAGAACTGCATACAAAAGCTTGAAGACGGCCATTTGACCGATCGTGGTAGGGTTAGTGTTAACATTGATAAGAATTTTTTTTAATAAAATAATGTATAAATAGAACTTGACGTATGAAGTGCATAAGAAGCTAACAGTGTCCGTAACACTAGCAGCATAAGTGATCTCAAAAATGAACATTTTTTTTAAAATTAAATCTCATCCAGTGTGTGTCAATATTATTTTTGATCGCATGCAGTTGGTACAAACACACTTATTGCATATATTTGTAGATACATACGTGTGCTAGTACAACGTGCTAAGATTCATTTAAGTGATTTAACAATAATCACACGGTATCAAACATACCTTAAAAAAAAAAAAAAAGTACATGTCGAATTGAGTAACCTCCTCCTTTTCGAAGTCAGTTAAAAATGGAACTTGGTCCGTTTCGAGTTCATAGGTGTAGCCTGTCCCAGTTTTTAGAATCAGCCTGTACACCTGTCGGTTACTTGATAAATCGCTCACATAAATGTTAATTCTTGGGAAAGACCGCGATGAACCGAGCCAGCGCTGGAAAGGCCTTTGTCACCCATTTGTAATAAGAACGATAATGATCCTCGTTCGTCTCGATCGCCACTTACAAAGTAACGCGCTAAGAGATCTCAAAGCGAGAAATCTTTGAAATTTTCCTCGACGCCAGCCACGCTCGAGCTAGCTCGACAGTACTGTCATTGACTTAATTACAACGTCAGCATCCTTCGAAGCGGGTTACCACGAAATAGCCGCGCCGGCATGGGCAGGCCGCGTCGCGGGCTCGCGTCGATGAATGATCGTTAAATTGGCCGAACGACACGTTGAAACGTCTGGTGATTTCAATCTCGGCGAGGCATAAATTTCGAACGTGCTCGCGAAAAGAAAAGGAGAAAATCGACGGAAAAAAAAGAAACGCAACGTGGCAGGGGAGATTACGTCGTCAGGAACGAGTCGCGCGCGGTGCGTGTATGCGAGCCGATGACAGCGCAATGAGATTCTGATTTGCGCGGACGCGCATAATCGTAGGTGAACGGGTTGCGCTCGGCTCGCGGCCAGTTGCACGCGCGTCGTTTAGCAATCAGGGAGAATGATGCAGCCAGAACCGGAGGCGAGCCAATCGGATTCCCGCGCAATTTATTTGTACACCTGTGCATGCGAGTCCCTTTTTTAGAACCGCGGGACTGATCCCAGATCCCTTGCGTGCCGTGAACGCCTCTCGCGTGAAGTTTACCAGCGACAAAGCGACGCGAAAAATCCGATACGATTATAATTAGCGACGGACTGGCATAATCGTACTAATTGGGACGGGAGCGTGCACTCCGAAACGTGACGGAGATTTCTGCCTTTGTGTTGCGAGATCTGCCAAAATCTTCATCCTGGTAGGAGACAGTGTCTCGCGAACAATTTTTAGTTTCTCTTCTTTTTTAATTTTTATTTTTCATTCGTCCGTAATATACCTGTAAGCTGTCACAGGTTAAGGAGATCACCTAAATATTTGCTTTGGTTTTTATCAAAACTGTTACGGTAAGAAAGGGTGTTAAGAGAGATTGCATAGTATATTCCAAAGGAGACATTTTCTCTAACAAACCTAGGATATGTTTGAAAGACTGCTTTCGGAGATATCACACTATGAAGAAACGTAAAATATGGAATTTGAAATTTGTTCTTGATATTAAAATTAACACATTCGCGACTGCTGACGTGAATTCAGGTCACTTCAAATTCTATTCCCGGTTATGAACAAATTATGAGGAACTTTTTATTTTATAGACTACATATTTACAATATTGATATTTCAAAACATATTTTGTAATTTTTATTATTTTCTAGTATTTTATTATTTTCAAGTGGAACAACGTTTGGAAAAAGAATAGATACTACAAATCCATGAAATGTCAGATGACTTTCTTGGACAATCATCCACAGGACACCTCAACAGAATAGAACAAGTCAAAATTACGCGCATCAAAATTGGACATACAAAATACACACATGAACGCCTACTTGAGAAGACTATGAACTTGTATGAAATCACAATTAACGTTTATGACTTCTTAGTTAATATCGAAATTGTATAACGAAACATTAGATATGCTTGCTATTTAATCAATGTACCTGCTGTATTTGGCTTTAGTACACAAAATTAAATATTGACAACAAGAACAGATTAAAAATCATCTAACTTTATACTGCTTTTGACAAATTTAATTGCAGTATTCACCATAATTTGTAGCTGCTCTTACTTTGCCTATAAGGTACTGTACTATTATTTTGATTATTCGAGTGCTTGAATTGGATGGTGTCCTTAGCATTACATTTAATAACAATTCCAAACCTCTTATCATTTTATCATTCCACCCCATCATCACCGACAGTTTTATCGTTCGAATCTAACTCATGCTTGCTTTTGTCACTAAATTCTTCAAAATCCTATAATCATGGGTCTACTAGATGTATGAATAGCTATCCAAGCAACCCTAATAAGTACTCTTCTATACAAACTACAAAAGTGGAGACCCCTGAAATTATTTATGAATTATTTTTGCTCTCAAAGCCAGGAAAGTAAATTTTTAAAACAAATCACGACTGTACAATCATTTTCTCACGTAACAAAATGTTGCATCATCTTCCATGCATACTATTCGAAACTGAATAACTCAGGAAGCATTTATTTTTAATTGGTACAGAAACAATGTCTGTCTTTGTATTGTTCAAGTTTACTACTAGACGTCATAAATTCTTATATATTGTGATCATATTATTTAACATTTAAAAGCGCAGTTTCCGCTCTATATTTTGGCAACAGATATTGTGCGTCTTTTACTAATGTACACTTTATTTTCATCTGAATTATGACATTTCACGATTAACAGTTGAAGCGGTGTTACTTTTGCACCAATCTAATGTAAAGTATTTAAAATTGTAGTAAAATAATATACTCTTATGTATCACTTAAAAGCGTAGATTGCTCTTTAGGTACATATTGATAACAAATATTATATGTTTTTCATTAACGTTTATAATCGTTGATAATTTCAAAATTAACACCTATGAAACGAAACTATTTTTTCGCCAAGCTAAAAATGGAATTTAGAATTAGGTACTCAAATTGGAAGTTGCATCTTGATGCTGATATCTCTAGCATCGACTCTGCGCATCTCGACACTTGCGCGAGAAGTCGTCTCGCGGCGATAATTACCGATAATTGCGTGTAATCGGCGCAATTAGACTCACGAACGCGGAACGAATAATTATAACGTTCTCCGTTCGTCGTTCTAACGGACAGGAATCGTTAGACGGGAGCTCGTCAAGTTTCTCCGTGTAACTCGATCCGTTTCCAAAACTTGTTTACGCGTTTGTCCGTTGAAAAGGTTGCCCTAATTATCCTGTATCCCGATGTTTTACAGCCGCGGTGGGGATTAAGGCGGATTAACCGGGACAATAAACGACGTCCGCGGCTGCGCTTCCTGGAGGAAAACCCACCCTTTTAATTCCGTGGAGACGCATTCATAGAACTCGAGGCACAGTTTTACGACCGTCGAATATTTTTATAGCGACGCCCGCTTCGTTCTCTGCATTAAGTATCGCACGGCGGCAGGTAAGACTGACCCAAATTTACGACGTTTCGCTGGAAATCGGGCAAAGCCAACCCTTCTGTGAACGTCCTCGCTCCCGTTTATATGGCTCCACGGTTATTCCGTGCAATACGTTTCCACTGATTAAGAGCATGTTTCACCCCCTGAGGATGACCAGAAAAATAACCATAAATCTAGGCGACGTAAGGTCTGACGGCATAAGGACCTTAGACAACGAAATCGATGACTCGATACCCGGTAATAAACTACCCTCGACGAAAGGTGCTTGGAAAACCATACCCCACGTGTATTCAATTTCTTGAGGTCTATTATTCGTGCTATAAACATTAAGGTGAAAGAGGCATTCGACAATATATACTTGTTCACTGAGAATGTTAGTAATAAATGTTAATGACTTAGAAATGGATATGCACTACTACCTTTCTGAACCAAAGACAGCACACGTGTATTTAATTACTGGAGAATAGGTTCAAAATAGTCGAAATATAACGAATGATATCTGAACAATACCTTAATTACAAAAGTCGTAATTTTTTATTGGGTTAATTATCATATTTTGGAATAGAATGTTTGTACAACGAAGTAAACATTCGTTTATTAAAACGAATTTGGAAATTAGCGAATGTCTTTGTTTATTCCAGTTAGTTACGTTCCATAATAAAGACGTATGGATACATATTCTATTTTTCTGTGAAATTTGGTTACATGAGATTTATGTGGATTAAGTATTAAGAATAAAGTGTTTAAAATATTGTTGAATTTGACTTAGGAAGCTCCCTTTATGTGTTATGATTGTATTGTTCAAGTTTATCAAAAATTCTGATAAATAACTTATCAAAAGATATATTAAAAATGGGAGGTAGCTGAGACAATTCTGAACAACAATATCTATCTATCCTGCAAACTTGAATGGCAAGCGTTGCCTTATTGCTTTATGGAGTTAAAGCTTGCAGATCTTGTCTAACACGGTATAGATGGAATTTGAGAACTAAGTATAAGAGACGCCGTAAGCAACGGATAGAAATTTCAACCCCAATAGCTGCTCGGCCGTGGTCGGGCCAGCGAGATTATTTGGATCCCGAAGAATGGCAACAATCGAGCTTTGTAATCGGTCCTCGAAACGATAAAGACTTTGTTGGCCACCCTTCCGACTGCGCCACCACCGCCACCACCCCCTTGATTTCCACCCCATTTCTCCCACTGCCCCCCCCCTCTCTCTCTCTCTCTCTCTCTCTCTCTCTTGCTCCCTTTTTCCAACTCCCACACACAGGTCCGCCTTTCTCTTATTATTCCAGCTCCAAAAGGAAGTATCACCTGTTGGCAATAGCACGCCCGCGAATTCCTTCGACCTCGACGCCGTTGTTTTTTCCACCGGTCGCCTTTCCTCCGACATCCCCAACGTTCTATCCTTCCTCTATTTGCCAGTGGTGCACTCAGAAAACTAGCAAAGGTGGCGCGCAACTACAAATAAACCCTTTCCACCCCAGACAGTTTCTTTTTTAGTACGAGCACCTAACTTCAAGATAATTAATTGACGCCACTTTTGAAATTTAAATGCGTTCTTTTTCTCGCACAAATTTATTAATGCTTAGAATTTGAATCTTATTTACTGACTTGTTACTATATTGCTATTATGTTTTTGACTACTATACTTAATTATTTGTTATCCTTTTTTAATATTAATATACATAGAACTTGAAGTAAATTGTGGTGCATACAATGTCGCATGAATATCCCGTCGCAGTGGCGCAAGTGGAATGTAAAAGGTTAACAGAGAAGAAATTGTAATATTTTCCAACATTTTAAAGTTATTCACGATACTGAGAAGTGTTCTTTTTAGGTTAAATTGAATTTAAAATTGATTCAAAGTAAAAATACGAAATTGTTGGAAAATCAGAAGACTACAAGAGCTTTGAAGATTGATCGTGAAAACATTTCTCACTGCAATATCAATATTTGATAACATTAGTTTATTCTTATATTTCTATATTTGCGTACTTAGTTTTCTCAAAGTTAAATATTATTAACCGCCACGATTGGGTCGTCTTTAAAGTACATTCGAAATTATTCACTAAGTATTAGTAAATTAACAGAAAATATTGAAAAAGAAGCCTAATAGTATACTTTGTATTAAAATACAAACCTATTGATTAGAGTATAGACAATCGTACGTAACTAACATTATTTGAATGTAATAATAATATAATAAAATAATATCTATAATTTATTGTTCAACGATTTATATAGAATTAGTAAGTTCATCACACAATGTAAATGATTTCTTATCAATAAAGAAATGATAGCATTTTTATTGGAATATGTATTACAAATATTCTAAACAATGTACACAACTTGAAACTAATATAGTAGATACAAACACCAACATAATTGCAATAACGTCAGTATACATTCAAATTAAAAATATACAACTATGCCTTTCTTCTAATATAAACCACTATCAGTTAACTAAAATTTTATGAAAAATGTCAAATGCGTTTTGAAATACACCCAGACAAGGCACTGTATTTATGTTTATAGAAACTAAGTACACGCAAATACAAAATATTCGAACAAACATTCACGTAAACATATTATTTAAGAGTTCAATTTGGATAAAATTTGAAAAATGGATAATTGCAACAAGGAAATGCAATTGTTCCACGTACTCTGCGTGGGCGTGCCATTACCACCCGCTACCTCATTTTTGTTCTCGTGGCGATGGAAGTTCGACCATGCTTGCAAGAGGAGGTCGACCGCCTTCACGTAAACGCGGTTAATGGGACGGAGATAATGGTGAACGACAATGGCGTACAAAACGCCATCGCGGCATGGCTCGCGGTTTCTCTTTCGATACGTCGAGACACGGTTTCTCCCGCTTCGAGGTGCACGTTTCATGTTTACGGTTCAAATTTACTCGAGTCCATTTATGCACCTGGATTTTCAATTTACTTTTTACTACAAAATGCTCCATTTCTTCAAATAGTAAACGTCTCGTCCACGATTAATCTGCGTTTAAGCATTTTACGCGACTATAAGCAGAAGTTTTAACAAAAGCACTACTACTACTTTAATATCAATGCAGCACGGTGAATTTGGTGAAAGACGTTGCATTTAATAGTCTTTGAAATAAATGGATAATCGTGAAGCATGTGACATCTTTCGTCAAAAATTGTGTTTATGCCTTCTTTCACACCGAAACGTTAAATAATAATCTGAATTTGCATTCACGTTACAGTTAGTTATTTAGTTTTGAACATTTTGTAAATTTAATTTTACTTGTATGAGTGTACGTAAGTGTATGATTTTGAGAAGGTGTTTGTGAGTGTGTAAATGTGTGTCAGAAGTTGAAAGTCTACGTGTTAAAAAGAAAAAAGGAATTAGCAAAATCATTTACATGTACTCTTACAGGAACTTATAAAATCTGGTAATTCATATTTATATATAGTACTTATGAAATATAAAATTAGGTTGGTACATATGAAATATCGTTAGTACAAATGAAACTTTAACTATTTAAAATATTTTTAATAAAATATTATACATTTAGTTAAAATAATTTTCACACAATTCTGTATTTTTATTAAGTTTGGATACATTTCTCCTGTTTCATTATAATAACATTCAAATCGATTCTCATATCAGGGTTGAATTATTGTAGCATTCACATAACCCTCTTCAAAAGCTAACTTTTAGTTTTTTAGCAATTTTCACCACCATCTTCAAGTTTACACTCACGACATTTCTTATGGCACCAACCTAATATAGTTTACGTAAAGTTTCACGCTAAAAGTGAGTCAAACCATTGATACAAGATGCGAAGATACTATTGTAATTATTAATGTTCGTCTATTAAAAAAAAAAACAGAAATGTTGAAATTTATTCGAGTCAATTTGATTTTCGTATTATAAAAAGAAATGGAGTCACAACTTCCAAAGGAATTGAAAGTTCCGTCGGATCCCCCTTATGCTCGGGTATTCGACTCTCCGTTCTGGGAAGATAACTCCAAAGTGACTACGAACGCTCCTCGAGAACTCGTCTTGCTTTCAAACGCTTCTTCATTTGCCAGTTGGAAAATTGGATAGCGACAGAAGTAGACATTTTTCGGGCTACAGCCAGTCGAAATTGGAGTTAACGTTAACAAAATTTTCTGTCTCAAATTATTTCAATCATATTTTCCATAAGTCGGGGTCAAAAATATTTTGCAGCTTAAATAAATGCATGTATTGGACAAACCGAAACGTGCTTTTCTGTGTTATACTTCTGTTGTTTACATTACATTACTGTACATTAGAATCCCACTAGAATAGTTATGTATTGGGTTGTCCAGAAAGTTCGTGCCAGTTTTAAACAAAAATTCAAAGACACATTTGAATTTTGATATATATTTATTGAATTCCGTAGGTACCATTTTGTCCCACAACCTTTCCACTTTTTAAGGGATTGTATACACTTATACTTTTCAAGGGATGTTATTTGTTTTCAACCATTCCGCGATATATTCAGACCTGTACCACCTACCAAACATCGACATGAACTTTCCAGACAACCCAATATAATATGTGATGGAAATTTGATTAACCAAGCAAGCCAATATAACGCAGAGAATCGATACCATATATTTTCACAGTCATTCATAACCAGAATCGGTGGACCAAAGCTATACTTCATTTCTCTCAAGAGTTGAAAACCGTAGTGTGTCTTCGAAATAACCGATTCGTCATTGACGTCAAGGTCAATGTCATCAGAAAAAGACGGAGTAGGTCGAGTGCAAAGAACTCTGAATCGAATCGATGAGCTTCGAATCCGTCTAAAATTTCGTAACTCGTCGATTCCACATCTCGACAGGAAGACGCTGAAAAAGAGCAAGGTGGCTACATTGATATCGAGGAGCCGCCATCGTCGGTTCCATTCGAGGCCCGGCTACCTGCGAAATCCAATTATGCACGCGTAATAACGGCACAATGACGCTAGCGTAACTATCAAAGAAAGAAGAGAATGTACCCCTGGTGACATGAGGGACAGTGACAAAAAGAGAGGGAAACCGAGGGAAAGAAGCATTCAAGTCGCGCGTACGCGATACGTACGTACGCGCAGGTACGTATCCGCTTAAACGAAAGCTCGACTGATACAAAAGCGGCGTGCCATCGAGTATCGCAAACATTGATTTGAATCACAAAGACCGCCCGCGGTATGTGGCATTGTCGGGGCCCGACTTATTGTACAGTTTCTCCTGTCCGCCCTGCGTCAGTGCTCTCGAATCCACCTCGTCTTCTCGTTCCTTTTTTTTTTCGGTAACGACCAATCAATCCACTTATTCCGCATGGTTTACGTGCCACTTGTGGCGTTCTCGACCGCCGTGATGGAGTAGGCGCCGCCTTGGTGTTTGCATAAATCTGCGTTAGGGATACTTGAAATGGAATCGTTTCCACCGCTGTGTTCCCTCGACGCGACCGACTTTTCATTAAGAGCAAAATTTTATTTGCTTCTATTCCATACAGTGCGAAGTATACTTGCGAAGTATAAACGTACGACATCATGTTTCATTTACTATTACAAGCTCGTTAACACATTGTTAATGGAAGAACGAATTCTTAACCGTCAGCGACGGGAGGGATGAATTGTGGTCAATTGTTTTTCAATTGTTGGTTGATCGAGATCTACTGCTTTATTGTTGAATATCGTGTACATTTTTATTGAAGACTTTGTATTTTGTAATAAAAAGATAGTTGAATATGGAAGGCCAATCTGTTGAATATGGTAAAAAATTTACGTTAACACATTCCGCGACCGCTGACGTGAAATCACGTCGCTTCTAATTCTATTCCTCGTTTCTATTTCAAATTATGGAAATCGTTTCATTTTATACACTACATATTTACAATATTGATATTTCAAAATGTATTTTGTCATTGTTATCTTCGTCCTAACGGTTCAAATTTGCGATGTTCAGCATCAGAATTTTATTACTATTGTCAGTACTTGGTATTAGAAATGTAGGAACCATTTACTAATCGCGACATCTAATATGTATATTATAAACTTAACGACTTCGAGGTCTTGTGTTGTCCATTCATGTTCTGATCTCCGAGTCATACTCTTATAAAATAAACACGTTAAGAAGTTACATATTCTGAGTTAGTACGTATAATTCAAACTACACTAAAATCCCTAAATAACAATCCAACAAGAAGTGTAAAATATCTGCCGTACGCCAATGTGTAAACATTTGGTCTACGGAGGTTCGCAATATCTTCGTCGCATGACTCTTGTTTTTGCGTTTTCTTTCTAAGAAATTTTTCACAACACTTATATTTGTTCTTGAAGTAATTTCCGCATGTGTTTGTGTCTTTATGTAGATAAAAGTCAGCATTAATGGCGAAAAGTATGAATGGTTTCTGTAACATTGCTTGTGAAATTCGGGATAGGTCAAAATGACCGTGCTCCGTAAACCTAGCGTCAATGAATAAACATTACTGAAATTGTACGTTTGTTCTTTGGAAACGAATGATTTGAAATACTTTACCACGAAATCAACTTACATTACCAATTATAAAGGTAAATGGAAAAGACTCTCTAAAGCACTAAAATGGGTAAATGTAAAAATGAAGAAAACAAAACAATTGTTTACACCTGTTATCCTCATGACGGATGTAACAAAGTATTTTTGTAAAATAAATGAGCCAAGACAAATTTCATCAAAGTTTAGATTCAATCACTACTATAATAATTACACAATAACTCCGCAGATAGAAAAATTAGGCCTCAAAATTAGACCAATATTAGATTACTTTACAAAACATGTTACCAATTTTTAATAACACATTTGCATTGCTTTGAATTAATGTAAATGTCTCACATATTTCACATAAACCTAAGAATTCGTAATATAATACTGACGTTTATTCTTTACAAAAAGCTCAACTCAACTGTATGCTCCAATGAAGTCTAACGTATTATAAAACATTTACCAGAATGCTCCAAATTTTACTAAAATCTATAAAAAATGAAACATTATAATATGAAGTATCAGGATAAAGTTACTTTACGACAAAAGATGCTTGTGATAATAAAATAAATTTAACAAAATGAAATGAATCAATTAAAATAAACAAACTGTATATGTATTGTAATCGTAAATGTTTGACTAAAGTTCGTTCCACAAAACATCAAAGAATCGTAGATTTCTAATGTAAAATGGTACTTCGAGTATATTCCGCCAATTATTTCCGACTTCATCCAAAGTCTTAGTATCTTCTCTTTTATTTTTTCAGTAACGACCAATCAGTCTACTCATTCCGCGAAGTTTACGTGCCACTTGTGGCGTTCCAGGCCGCGAACGCGGCGTCGTGACGCGACACGACGCCCGACGTCCGGCTTTAATCATCCTCGTTCACCGAGGCGGCACTTTGCGCGCGCGAGATCGCTTTGTTCGCATGATCGACGTGTCCCGCCCGTTGTGACACGATAATTTTCGCGAAATTTGCGGAGAAGCCAAACGCTACCGTCATTGTTGCTATTAATTGCCGATTGTCTTCCGACGAAACGAAAATGTCCATTGGCCGTTTGGTGGGTACTCGAATCGCGGCATTTTGGGTGAACACTGCGTTGGACAAACAATGCGATTCTTTTTTCCAACTATGTCGCGTCGTCGCATCAGCTGACGATTGTCTTTTCTCTCCGGATTTCAGTTACTTTTACTTTTTTTTATATATATGAGTCCCGTAAATGTTCGTACTCGTTACATGTATTAAAGAAATTTATTTAAGTAGAATCATAACTTTGATGTTCCAAATACATTGTTTACTACAAATATATACGTGTTGAAAATTTATTCGTGTACATATATAAAATGAAACATTTATTTGGAAACATAAATCCTATCATTAATTTAGACAAACTTCTTTAATAAACACATTCGTGTTTCTTGAAGATAGTTGCACTTTGTGACTCAAACATTGATTGAATATACTATTATATATGACTGAAAATGTTATATAATATTTCAAGGAAATATTAGTAATTAGACTGAAGGATCATCGAAAAATGAGTCCTCGTTCCTCGCATACTTGTGACGGTCGCGGGTTGCGACACGCGAATTGCTTGTACATATACATACCTATCGAACAAGAGAGAGGGAAAGGTAAACAATAACCGCGTGACGGTTGATTCGAAGGCTCGTTGCATCTATTGAGAAAATCATTCGCAAAACATTCATATTACAGCAAAGTCAAATCCCGTCAATTGTTAATAACTAATTTAACTATTACCAGAAATTAATTTTTAGTTACTACAACCAATAGACATAAAAATGTAGAACTAACGATTAATGTCTTTGAATGAATACTTATTCTGAACCGTGATTGTTATTAATATTTAAGCGAATGCTAAGTGTTACTACACAGAGTGAGGTTGCTAAACTGATACAGAGCGATTATGCATGAATTACTAAACGTTATGATACAATAACGTAAAATAAACTTGCTGTGAAGGCAGAATTTGCGAGAAGACGCAGCGATATATAGCTGCAAGACTTATAATAGATAAGTAGAATATTGTTAAGAGCACTATATTTTCTTTCTGTTAAGAAATTTTTGTTTGGAAAAAGCTTGTTATGGTCATATTGGACATTGTATAAGTTAAATCTAACGTGCAGAAAAACAGCTGATACATCTACCATCATCTACCATGATCGATAAGATCTTCATTGGCACCGTAATCGCGATTTCATAGATTTGTACGAAAACTAAACGGAACCAACGGGGAAGACAATTACTACTTGACAGAAAAACTGGTAACCGAATGGCAATACTGGGATGGTTCCCAAGATGCCATTGTATTGAAAGCGAGGAAACGATTGTTTTTGCGGGCCAGGCGAGGAAAACCGGGCTCATTGGCCAGCTAATTAGTCGCAGCAATTCGGATCTAACAGGTTCTACGGGTCGGGGCGCGCAGGTATTTTCGCACTGGTTTATTATTTGCTGGCTGGTTGCGGAAGCAGGTACTAGCTCGCTGAGAAGGCCTGATGGCGATCGATCCGCAAACAAAAGCACCGCTTACGGTCGCTGCGGACGTTACCTGTGGCGCGACGCGCGGCCGACCAACACAATTAGCAATAAATTTTCGCAGGTTCGTTAAGCAGGTGTCAATATTCGGCCAACTCGGGACGAGTCATCGTCGCCCGTTCCTGGCCACGGCGTCGCTCCCGCGTCATTCTTGCGGTTTTCATTACGCTGACTCGTCGCGACCCGTCACAATGCTCCTCTGATTACCCTTTCCCGTTGTGATTTATTGCCCCGTTCGGTTCGCTGAAACCCTCGCCGATAGCCGTGGCCAATTTTCACCCAAGTATCGGCGAAATTTCTTTACTTTTGTTTAATAAACGCTAACAGTAGGTTTTACAAGCGAATGTGTCGTATTCGGCGACTAATACATTTTGTATAGATGACATTGTATGTATCTTGGCACTCCGAATTATTTTTCAATGTTGTTTCACCAATAACTACATATTACTGTATGTGTTTCATTGACATGAAGTATGTGCTGGATAGTTATTTAGGGATTTTGGTGTAGTTTATATTAAACGTATTAACTCACAACATGTAATTGCTTAACGTGTTTATTTGTATGAGCGTATGACTCGGAGGTCAGAACAAGAATGGACAACACAAGACTTCGAAGTGGTTACGTTTATAATATGCATAGTAGATGTCGTGATTAGTAAATGGTTCCTACACTATGAAAGACAGTTTCTTCGTTGGTACTCACTTTAGACAATGTAAATAACAGATGTCATATAATGTGGCGATCTAATATTTACGAAACTCCTAAATTTTATACAAATTGTACACCTTTCATTCAAGCCGGATATATTGGTACATTTAAACCAATTTAGTAATTCTGACTTCAATACTGTCTTAACTGTTGAAAAATACAGACTGGCCATCTGAATCTCGAGAAAGGTATTGCCGATTCGACATCGAGAAATAAAATCGTCAGTAACGATACAACAGATACAGTAGTATCGAATTACTAAAGTAAATGACATCAGCATGTCCAGTAGCAAATTCTGATGATTGGTCAAGAGTCAGCAACATTCTCTTTGTGTATACAGATCGGAGTTCTTAGCATGAGTCGTGAGTAGTAGAAATGTCGAGTGTGACTCGACGTAGGAGTTCAAAGGGTTAACGTTTGTGAATATGCACTGGCCGTCTTTAGATATGAAGGAAAATTGTATAGTTTATCTGTAATTAAAAAGAAGCAATGAACAATTTCTGTTTTCTGCAGAAATTCACTCTGAACGGGGTGAAATCAACCCTTGAAGTTTTCATGTATTACTAGCTTTTAGGTGACTATTGAAAGTACCTCTCGGCATCTGAAAATTAATTTCGTCTGTAATAATAATAAATAGAGTGCGGATCTTTATGCATTTATAGGAAATTTGAATGTGCAGGAACCTACAAAATGCAAACAATATGCAAGAATATAAAAAAGATTGAAAGTAAAGTTCACGTTACAATATTTTCTGAATAAAATAAATTCCTACTTAGGTTCAATTTTTGTAGACACGTTTGCGAAGATTTTATTTTGCATAAAGATCTGCAGTCTAATAATAAAGTTATCTGTAAAAGACGTATTCGTAGTTCAACTTCGGTAAATGATCTCTACTAACATTTTAAAGCCAACATCAACCTAGAGTTCGAAACGTCAATAAATGCTGAACTATAGAACTGTTTTTCTCAGTTATTTAAAAATGTTCTTGAGAATAGCTTGTCGCTGAAACTAATTAAAAAATCTTTTGATATTGAAAAGTTAATTTCACCTTAAATAATCAAAAAAGTTATACATGGAACACGAATTGAGAGGTTAACTTAGTTACACATCCTCTATTGAAGGAGAATAAGAAGATATAAATATTAATTCGTGTCTCGATGTGTTATTGTTGTTATTATTAGTATAAATAAATACAAAAGATCTTACCAGAAAGAGAGAAATTTATTATAAGATACAACTCGATAATTTGGCACTTCCGTTTAAAAGGGAACATCATACCCTATTCTTTAGTCATCGCGAATCGAAGAATTCGACACCAGAAGCTAATCGCAATTATGCACGGTCATGAACAAGGCAGCTCGTTCGATAAGCCTGCAAGGTCGTCTCGATAAGATTATCGGGATCGATAAGAAGAGAGGTGCAAGGTCCCACAGGTGACTCAATCTGGCCGATCGATCGATCTTCTAATCGTCAAGAGCTAACGCGCATCGTTATCTTTGGTACCTGGTGGTCGTGACGGCCTGTTTTCATTTCACGGTAGACGAAAATCAGAGACCGGAAAAATCGTATTTGAATAGTAATTGACAGATTAAAAAAATTGTATAGCAATTTATTACCAATGCTTATTTTTCTGGATAATTAAGGTAAGCATTCGAATTATCGAAATATTCTTATTACATGGAAAGATAAAATAAAATTTTAGGTATAATTTTTCTGCTTCTTGTTAGAATATAAAAAGATAAAATTATGGAGTACAAACAGTAGCCATTGTCAATAAAATTTTTAAAAAACAAGTCATTAAGATTTTGTTCCTTTGTCATATGAATATACGATATCACGACACTGTAATACTTGATATAATTTACGAAATTCAAATAGTTATGAAAACAATCGTTTTATTTATATAGAAACTCTTCAGAAAGAAGTCATTAAAGTCTTGCATGAATATAGGTAAGACCTCACAACACTGCAATGAAAAACGTGATTTATCAAATGAAGATATAATTGTTTATACTTTGATGAAAATCACTAAGATCTTATGCTGATTATGATTACATATCCGAACTCTTTAATTTGATTACGATTACTGCCTTTATCTCTTTGCGATGGTCTGTTATGTATAAGATAATGATTACAGAGTTGTCGATAGCAGTAATTTAAACTTACACGAAATTATTTTAAAAAAGGCACTGATATGTCATCAAATCGTCAATAATCATATTAATCAAACAAATTGTCAGTGACGTTGACTGGTTATGATTGAAATTCTTATTTAGATAGAAATTTTAGTAATAGAAAAATACTTCGTAAGGGTAGATTTCTGCAACAGCACAGTTTCGTACTTTCTTTTTCCTCTTATTTTTGTAATCCATTAGCTTACAATATAAATATTTTAACCCTTTGCACTCGTGCAAAGCACCCCTTGAGGGGGCATCGTAAGTCTAACAAATTTTGTTCGTGACACCGCTGTAAACATAAAGGATTTATGTCAACGCTTCAAGAAATCTATAGAAATTTAAAATCACGTCTAATAATACCAAAAAAGGCACGTTTCCAAAGTTAGACTATTTAATGTAATGCAACACTTTTCAACAGTTGTTTTCAACAATTAAAACACTTTTAGAAAATCCTGAATCTACCCAACATCGTTATATTTCCATGCTACTTGTACGTTATACATAATTACCGTTTCGTTTACTAATCGCGATAAAGAGCTACAAATAGCGAGCGATCAGTTTCCAATACATGTCTACCAAAATGGACCCGCGAAGATTAATCATCGCGACCGCGATTAAAATACCACGTTTCAATCCGCGTTTAAACTCCTTCCACGGGAGTTGTCGACGCAGCCCGCACAGAATTCCTGCGCCGAAGAAAGGCCGTTCTCAAGAAGGGTGGCTTCGCGGAGGAGAAGAAAAAAAAAGAAATGAGAAAAGAGCGACTCCCATTCGGAAGTTGAACGGGCAGTGAACGGCTCGAATGGGATTCCAACCCGGCCCGCCGTTACTTTCATTGTCGCTGACGCACGAGGCACGGCCAGGGTTGCGCTACGATTATCTATGACGCGTTCTTCCATTATGCGTTTCGCTCTTTCTCTCGCAGCGTCGATTCCCGCTACCCTCTCCGTCTGTCCGTGAGCCGCGGCAACAGGTCCTACGCAGGAACCCGCTTAAACGGAGTCGCATCGGCCGATGGTGGTTCCTTCAGGAGCGGCTGGTGAGCCTCTTTGTGGATTTCACGAACGAGAGACGCAGAGGACCGAAGGAACACGGCTGGATGAATGCAGGAGGAGAAAAGGGGGAGGAAGAGAGACAGGAGACGAGACAAGGAGGAAAATGGGTCAAGTCGACCAGATATAATGGGAGATTTGAATACGACGAACGCGCGACACGAGCTAATGCTCCCACAACCCCGGCAAATTAACTCGATAGTTTGCTCTCTGTCGGCGAAAAATCCCTCTATCCCGAGAGAGCAATCGGTAGGACGATGGACGATCTCTCGGTCTCGAACGACACCGAATGGAAAGCAGAAAACCCTTCGATAGCGAAGGATAAACGTTGTGTGACTGTAACCGATGAATCCGTGGAACAGAGTGTAAACGAGATGAATGCAAGGGGATGAATGGATATAAACGTATGAAAGTTCGACGAGCGAGTTAGTCTTGAGCGATCAGTCTTAGCGTTTAGTTTCTGTATTGCGGGTTGGGTAATTTTAATATAATATACTATATAACCAACAATTAAAGGGCTTTTGAACCTTCCCCATTCCTCGAGAATCCTACATGTATTTAATATTCTAATGGTGTTTCTTCGCAAGCAAAAACACACAGTTTTATTATTATTTACATAGTGAGTATTTATAGCCTTGTTCACACGTGGCATACTAACCTAAAATATAGAGAATCAACAATTATGAATGTTTATGCTTCCCTATATTCTCTCAACCTGGTTTGCGGAATTTTATAAAAATCCACACCAGCAGATTTTGTACTTAAAGATGTCTATCCACTCATTCATTCCCAATGCTGAATTCAATTAATTTTAATTACTTTCCAAGTTTCACCGGCACTCTATCTGTTCACCGTTTATCTATCTGATTACCAACTCACCTGTCCAGTCCCCACCTCTCCCGAGCATACACGACTCATCAACAGATACACGAAGGTTACATGTATATCAAAAGCATTGGTTATTTCCTCAAACTCTCTATCGCAAGTAGACAACCAACAAAACAGTTAATATTTACAGGTTAACTATTAGTATAAAACGTTAACAGCTTTGTAAAACCCCAGAGCTAGTGGCCCGAGCATAAAAAAGTGCCCAGTTAATTAAATTATACAGGCATTTTAATTTCGATGTCTATTTATCAAAATCTATTAACTGTATTCTTGGTTATCAGTTTACTGTACTTGAGAAAACACTCGAGGCTTTTGATATATATAGTAACTGTGTGCACAAAATAATGTTAGAGTAGATTAATAATAGAAAATCCTTTTCTAAGTTGTAAACTCTTTTTAAATAGTGCGGTAGTTCAAGTGTCAATTATTAGTGGCTATCGTAGCTACCACAGTTAACTTGATCTTACCCGTATTTTAATTTCGTAAATATAGATAAATACGGTTCTATTTTTGCAGTACATTAAAAAGTACTACCGCTTCGACATCCACCCGTGAAGAATCAAAACTGAAGAAATCAGTCATCTGAAATAAAATCAAACAATCTGTTTTTCATCGATTGCGCAACTTTTCGCGCACGACCAAAGCTTGACAGCTTTCCTACGTTATCGCAATAATCGCAATCTAGAGAGGAAGCGCAAGACTCGAGAGAAAGGCGATAAGATATAAATAGCTGCGCAGTTATAATGCACTTGCAAGCGTGCTCGAAGATGCAACACCGAATAGTGTTATTTGCACGGTAAACGTTCGCCGAATCGCAAACATTTGCAACACCATTTATACCTTTTACACGTTTCGTGTAAACGTCCCTAATTCGAGTGATGATCGATGGTTGTAAAACTGATCCCATCCCTTTACTCTCTCTCTGATACGAGAAACGCAAAGCTGATCGTTTGGGATCATCAACCTTGCATCGCAAGATAATCTCCGTACTCCGAAAGACCTAACGATGGTCATAATTTTATTCGAGTGATAAATGACGTTTGAGAACACCATATAGCGATTTATTATCAACGTTTTGTTCATTGAATAGTTATTCAAATAAGCTTTGTTCTGTAATTCTTCATATTTTGTTGTGGAAATGATGTAATTGATATTTCTAGAATATTCACGAACGGACTTTATTTATACATTTCGACTTTGGTTTTAGATCTAAACATAAACATAAGGTAACATGATATAGATATCAAATATTTAAAATCCTTTATTTAATTACTTGCTTTATTTAACCTCTATACTTCATATTTTTATCCATTTTCCATTCGATGTTTATATTCAATTTGTTTCCAGATCTATCAGTGTAGTTGACATATTGATTAATTTAATCTCCAAATAATAATGTAAAATCAAGAACGAAACGTCAAAATAAATCTGAGAAATACCAACAATAAAAGGTTCCTTACATTTTGTCGATGATAATAAGAAACAGATAACGTCCTTTCGATAGTATTACTAAATTTTGTATCTTTTTCTCGATATTTGAAGCTTTTGTCTAGATATGAAATTCGTCTATCTTTGTCAAGATCCTCTTTCATGGGTCGGTCTGTGAGAAACCTGTAACCGTGCCCCGACTCGAACTCGTTATTCATCTCCTGTCCACCCTTGCCACCCCCTCGATAGCACGTTGGTTCGCGAGATTCGAAGGTCACTGGACCCGTGCGACACGATTCGAGCGCGACGAACAGAGAGGAACGATTGGCCAGTGGGGGTGGCAGAAGAGCGTGGAAAAGGATAGATGACTACGAAGAAGACGATTCGCGGAGGAGCCAGGACCCAGCGTTAGGAAGTACCGCGTGGGTGGCTTCGAGGGGCGAGTGTGTCGGGATAGCACAGTGGTGCACAACTTTCTCCATCACTGGGCCAAATAAAAGTAATTAGAAGCAGGACCACACAAGGAACACCTCAAAGACGTCGATGTATATTCCAAGAAAAATATTTGGGCCTGTCACGGCTGTCTCCATGATTGATACTAACTGAGACTTTGACTTACGCCCTGAACCCTACAAGTACCTACTTCACGAAGTAACTTATATCGAAGCAAGTACTTAAAACAGTCGCTAATGATCTAGAAATCAATGAATCAATGAATCAATGATAAGAGTTCTTTTCCCATCAAAATTTATAAAAACTTGTTTGATTACTTGCTAGACTTGTAGAGCTGTTGATATCATCATAAGAATACATACCTAATACTGAGATTCTGCAAAAGTTTTCTTAATAAACTTAACATAAATTGTTTCTTCTATATTCTCTACTGGACATTTTCTGCAATATGAGAATTTACATTTAGCTTTAACGAAGTAGCAATGTTGTATAATATTATTTAGGTTTTTATCTTTCTTCAGTTCTATAATTGAAAAATATTGTACGTAAATATAAACGCTTCTGAATATAATCACACCAAGGTGTGTATTATCTAGATCATTTACATTAGATTTATCTCCTATTATCACAAAATGTTGTAACATTTGTGAGTGCAAACTATAAAATAGGGATATAAATTAGGGATTGAAAGGCTCGGTCGTTTGTCTCTTAAGGTTACAATATCTTCGCATCTGGATATTAGTGTCTCGAGAAGTTGTTTAGATTAAACAATAAATTCTGAAAGTTTCGAAAATAAGCAGAAGAATTTCGCCGTAAGTATCTATAAAGGAAAATTAAAAGTATCACAGGTTCGGAATACAATTTACAAAGTACAATTACAATTTACAACACGGTATTAAGATATATACTCAACATAAAGTCATGAATATTATTTTTTTATTTATACATAAGTTTACTCTTTAAACATACAAGAACATGTTGTAACTTCAATTTCCTTACGATCAAATTTTAACATGATACGAATCTGGAAACAAAAAACTTGTTAAGATCTACGAAATACAAACACTTTATATAATTAAAATGTTGTTTTATATATATTCTTACGAGGTCGCTACATTTATCAGCAGTTCTTAACACTTCAAAATATTATCAGAAACAATAAGATACTTTATACATGTCAATATTATCCTTAGGATTATATGTAACACACAATGCGTCGCAATGTCGAACAACCTATGCAGCTACTATTTGGAGTCACCCTGCAAATTAAGGCATCAAGGATTTGTTTATTAAGTATCTAAAAACTGTAAATAATCATAACCATTAAAATCAGTCTTTGGATAATTTATCATTTTCATGTGGGCAATTTAAAATGTCACCATCGTTCCTTAAAATTGAAAGTAATGAACAAGTTTATGTTTTCATTATTTCGAATTGTTGAATTTATCTTCGCTATTAAACTAAAATGATTATAATGTAGTATTCCCAAGTCTGCATTGTAAGCAGCCAGAAGCTTACTTTTATCCCATTGCTTGTTCAATGGTTACGACTTATCGAAAGAAATTAGCACTATCTCCAAAAAGCTGAAAATTCAACAACTGTAACAACTTCTAGGAAATCTATTCACCCTCGTTAATCGTTAAAACTTATGCAAGCTTCAACGATTACGACATATTACATGAAAAAGATTCCCATTTCGAATAAAATGACCCCATCGCATAACGACAGATCGAAAATCTCCAAACGAAAACAAGTTTCTCTCGCGATATTTTATAACGTTACAATACAGAACCAATACGTATCGCTCGCACACGCGTTATAAACGTTAGTATCGGTCGCGTGACATACCGCAGCACGCGACGCAAAAAGGGTCGCTGATCGTGTGTCAAAAAGCACGAGCGGTTAAAGTGTTAAACGAAACCGAGGTCTCGTCGACAAGAAGTTTGAGTATCACCGCGTCAAGACAACGCGGTACGAGTGATTTTTCGGTCTTGCTTGAACTTTATTTTACGGGACAAATAAATTGGACGACTGGGCAGAATCGTCGAGCCGGACTTTGCGCACCACTGAGATGGAAGAACGCGTGGACGAAACACTGGCGACCCGGAGGAGCGTTCGCAGAGCCGAGCATCGCTAGAGAGGAACGCGTGGACACGAGGCGGAGAGGCAAACCCATGCTGGAAAGAGAGGTTTCGGATAGAAAGTTAGCGGGAGAAAGACGAAAGGAGCCAACGGTTGGAGAGGGGGCGAGAGCGTCGCCGCGAGAGGTCGTCGGGGTTGTTGGGATGACGTCACGGCGTGATGGCGCCGCCTTCGGTGGCGGCGAGAGCCGCGCGATTGGTCGAGAGAAATGATGGCAGGCTCGCGTGCCAATCGATTGCCGTCGGTAGGCTCGGGTCTGGTCTGTCGGGCCGTTGGATATGGTTGCTGGTTGCGTGGATGGTAGGGTTGGGGGCAGGGTGGGGCGACGAGCGCGGAGCGAGCGAAACAGAGAGAGGGGGACAGCCGCCTCGGCAGGAAGTGAGCCCCCAGAGTGGGACCCCAAGGCGAAATCCACAAATGCTCAGACGGTTCCGTTCTTCCGTGGAGAGTGGAGGTCGCTGCTTCTTGTTCCACTTGTTCTTCTTCTTCGTATTCGTCGTCGATTCGTGCACGCTCGCCGGCGTATCGACGACCGCCACGAGAACTGGACGAATGAAAGGACGTGCGCGTGACACGCGCAACGATACGCAACAGCAACACGCGTGCACCATCGCGCGGAACGAGGAGTAATCGTCGACGTCGCGAGACCAGTGACGCCGGGATCAGTAATCGTTACGGTTCCCCGGTGATAAATACGAGACCAGTGATAAATAAGAAACGTGGGTGCCACGGGAGCTGTTTCTCAGACACCAGGGGAAAATCGCGAGGATCGTATCGTCGCATCGTCGTAATCCGATTCGTCGAGCGTATCGCCAGCCTGCAGCCAGTCACGAGCCAGCCGTCGAGTTTCGAAACGAGCGACTGGGGCAAGAGAGGGAGACTGAGGACACGCAGCGCCCTGCCAGGGGAAGAAAGTGACAGTGCGTCAGTTCTCGGTGGGACTCTGCCGTGAAAACTTTGTATCGTTATCGATATAGTTGTTGCGAGACGGAGGGAAAAAACCGTTGTTGATATGAGGAGCAGTCGAGTGTGTACGGTGACTAGACGAGCGGGGCATCGGTGACTGTTCGTGATTACCAAATATCTCGGTGTTCCCAAAGGGGCTCCTTGTTATCCTCTTACGAAGGACAGAATTTCTAGGATTCGACGTCGGTAATGCGTCGTGGATTCTACGAATCGAACAGTGCGCGGTAATCGTGTGTTCGACTGACTCGATATTATCAGGGTGTACGTTCTACGGTGACGATCGCTCGTGCAAAGGATTTATACCGGTGACTATTTTTGTTTGAAAGGAGGCAGGACGTACTCGAGACACGCACAGAGTGACTGGAGAAAAAGTGTGAGACAGTGCGTCGGTTGTGCGTCGCTGCGCGTAATTCCAACAAGTGGTGCGGACTCGGAGGAAAGAGGGAAATAACCGTAGGATCGAGGGGACGGTTCCCTCAGCTGGCTTCCATGTCACACGCTCGTAAGGAAACGAGCATACTCGTAGTCGCGTAGTGTCTCGCGGTGGAGCATCCGGTTAGGTCCAGCGAGACTCGACCGGAGAAACGGTTCGACCGTGCTACAATCTCGGCGTTTCGTCGAATTTCTTGACGTCGAGAGGTACCAGGAAAGGGCGGCAAGCTGTACGGCCACAGGGAGGAAGACATGCTCACGATGGAGACGGACATGAAGGGCGGCAGCCTGCACGGTCAGATGCCACCGCACCCACATCAGGGTGTATCGCCGATGGGCCACCATACAGGGGTCTCGCCTTACGGTAGCCTCGGCTCGATAGTGCACAGTCCAGCTCTGTCCGGGAGTCCACCTAGCGCCGGTGGTCTCGGCTTAGGTCTCCAGCACCATCATCAAACGCCTCAGCATCACTACGCGTCGATGCAGGCCGCCCAACAACAACAACAACAACAGCAGCAGCAACAACAGCAAAGCATGCACTCGCTGGCGCAGCAAGCGGCCAGCCAACAGCAGCAGCAACAGCAACAGCACCATCCTCACCAGCAGCAGCAGCAACAACCCCAACCTCAGCAACATCATCAGCCTCCAAACAACAACAACAACACCAGCAAAAATAACAACATCGACCGCGTGAAGAGGCCGATGAACGCGTTCATGGTGTGGTCCCGCGGTCAACGGCGCAAGATGGCGCAGGAGAACCCCAAAATGCACAACTCCGAAATCTCGAAGCGGCTAGGCGCCGAATGGAAGTTGCTCAGCGAAACGGAGAAGCGCCCGTTCATCGACGAGGCGAAACGATTGCGCGCCGTGCATATGAAGGAACACCCCGACTACAAGTACAGGCCGCGACGCAAGACCAAAACGTTGCTGAAGAAAGACAAGTTCCCACTGGGCGGCGGTGTCGCGGGAGTCGGAGGGATGCTGGGTGTCGATCAGAGACAAGTCGGCGGCACCGGTGGTCCGCAACAGGCGCAATTGTCCCGAGACGTTTACCAAATGCCAAACGGATACATGCCCAATGGGTATATGATGCACGACCCAACGGCGGCTTATCAGCAGCACGTTGCTTACGGGGGTCACATGGGTGGAGCGGCAGCGGCGGCAGCAGCCTCGGCCGCGGGTTACCCGAGGTACGACATGGGCCACCACATGGGCGGCGGAAGTCCCAGCCCCATCAACAGCTACATGAATGGTTATGGCAGCTACGGGAGCACCACCGTGCCGGGCGGCTCGCCGTCGCCCTATCACCAAGCCCAGCCTGGCTCTCAGATGTCGAGTCACAGTCCCAGCGGTAGCAGCATAAAATCGGAGCCAACGAGTCCGGCGAGCGGCGGTATCCACACGCCGACGCCCACGGGAGCGTCGTCGACGGCCGGGGCCGTTGGTCAGGTCGTGAAACGGGAGTACATGGGCCAGCAGCAGACGCAGCAGTCGCAGGGTGATCTCAGACAGATGATCTCGATGTATCTGCCGCAGGGCGTCGAGCAGGGGGTCGTGCAACACGGGGCCGGTGTCTACTCGCCTGGACCCTCACCGGACCCGCTCGCGCAGCATCACTCCTCCATTCCACCTCTCACTCATATGTAAGCCGATTTTTACTTGCATCTTACTTATTTGCCTGGCTGCCGGGCCGTTGAAACCCTTAGGGCTCGCTCGCAAGGGCTCGTCTCCGATAGGTCTGTCGATGAGATACTCGGATGAGATTTTGCAAAGCGGTCGATATCGAAGATAACGATTCATAGTTTCTGCTACTTTTGATTAATGGTTTAGGAAAGATTTGGGGCACAAGAGGCGGTTGGTTCGTTGTGAAGAGCAATATTAAAAATCACGATTCAGTCTGGAGTCGTCGGTAGAGATATACTACCAGATCCTACCTACTTTCTGATATTACGAGGAATTTCGTCTAGTATCTGCTTATGTAACTTTGAACAGCTTCCATGGGTTAGAGGTTTCAAAAATATTGTCATGCTTGAAAGGGAGTAACTGTAGACAAAATAGCTCATATTATTTCCAAATGAAACTACATTGAAATAAAATGTCGTGATTTTTAATACTGTTCCTTATGGGTAAATATCATACATCTCTTGTAAGCATTCGATTACCGAATCTTACAAGTTAATAACATAACTAATATACGTTTTATTTCAAGCTAAAGATTCCAAAGATAACTCCTTGCAGTATTGACAGGGTAGTGTAGTCGTCGGAGTGGACCTCCAGTTACTACTACGTGTCTTTTCCACATAGAGTCAAATCCCATCGCTTAACTTTTGCAGGTCACTTTTTTTTATGTAAACGGATCTGCAGTACTTGAAGTTCATTTTATAAAAAAATGTAACCTGTAAAAGTCGTTCGACAGGATTCGAATCTGTGGGAGAAGAAGAGACCGTCACCGTTGCAACGAGTCTTCCGAAGCTTTAACCTTAAAATTCTTCTAAACTATTAATCGAAAAACAATTCACACCGCTATCTTCATTCGATGCTCCACTACTCTGCAAAAGCTCATTTAAACGATCGCCAAAGCTATCGGAGAATTTCTCTTGTCAAGACTATCGAATTTTTCTTTGTATACGAGACTTTGCTCGGAAGACCACCTTTTGTACCTCAGAGGTGAACTATGTTAAGTCTGAATTTTGGCAATTTGCTCTTTCGAATAACAAGTATGTAATATTATTTAACCAAGTTAATATATTTATCCTAAATTTCATAAATTTGAACTTAACACGAGTTGTCTCTAAAGTGCCGGTGGGGAATCGTGCATACCTGATTTATGGTTCTTCGACTGCACGACAATATTTGTCCTCTGCCATACTTTTTATCTATTTTAGTGCAACGGAAAGTCGATAGTCTTGAGGGAGTTCTAAGATTTTTTTCGGTGTCACGCCCGATCGAGGAAGCTCGAAGACCAACCGAATCTTCGCGTCGGGCGAGGCTCCGATCGACATTTCCCCATCCTTTACTTTCGAGGGTAGGATAAACCTTGGTTACGCGAGCATTCGTTGAAGCATCATCCGTTCTCGTTCTTTGTGATTTCTAGTTTTTGTACAATAACAGTTGTAGTTAGCTGTCGCGAGTTAGATACCCGGTTTATCCTTCTCGTTTGTAAAGTACAGCTCGTTTGGACGCTCGAGTTTGACGCGACCCACGCGCACAGTTTTCCATGAATTTTGAGGCAAAATTCCGTGAATGATTGCTCGTGGACTATGAATACAAGTTGTAGTATAGTTTGGTACGAGCATTTATTTAAATTTTGTTGTTAAACGTTTCGACTTTTATGTCTGGTCCTCTCTGGTAAATAGATTTATTAAATACAGGTAACACAAAATCGTGAAAATTAAAGAAAATTAAGGAGGCAAGAAGAAAAATGAGAACTTGTTTCTTGGAATGTAAATAGTAGATAAATAAAAGGTTCGAGTAAATAAATGGAAACCGAGGGTTAAATACATGACATACAGTCAGTGTAAGAAGTATTCGTACAGCAACCCATTTTAAATAAACGGTTCCGGTGCGAATACTTATTACACTGACTGTATATAAATAAAAGTTACAATGTTAAAACAAAATAGTATGATAGAATCAGTGCTCCACGCACCTAAAGTGAAGATACGGTATCTCGAGGATTAACCAAACTTACTATAATATCAAGTGTTTTTCTTGAGAGTGTTATGTTCGATACAACTGTTTACCGACGAGGTCGAAACCTTTAACAAAGAAAACTAAATAAGTGCTTATAAGCTTGATTTGAAATTTAAAGTAGCCAACCCAGGCGATTGTCCGGCGTTTACCCGTGGCTGTTTTCCTCCTGATGTTTTTCTCTTAAAAGGCAGGCGAGCAAACCTCTGGTAAACCCGAACTGCGTAATTCAATGTCGAGTCAAATGTATTTCGCAATTATAATTACCGAGTAATTGGTAATCTGGATGATTAGTAAGCAATCAGTCGCGATTAACTCCGAAAGATTGCAAATTACCTATTCGTGATTGTAGATTACAGATACAGTTCATGAATGTCGATTATAAAAGCAATCACTGGCTAATTCTGCTACAGACAATTTTGATGTCTAAAGGCGATTTGATGGTCGAAACGTTTTAACTCGAGCGTCGAGCACCTCGACGCAAACGACTCCGAGGCGTCGCCTCGATCCTCCGAGTCGTTCGCCTTGTGCCACCCTGTCTGCGAAAGAAACTCGTAACGCTTACTAATCGCGCACGCCGCGCACTTTGCCTACTACTAACGCCATCGCGACGACATTTCCACTTCTGGACCCTACGATTAATCCCGAGTACGTAACAATTAGCACCGACATCCGACACCTTAGTTCCCTGCCGTAGTTTGCATTAGTGGCGAGTAACGTTGAACGGATTGTTACGTAACGAGATATACAACGCGTGGCCACCCTTGTCCGAAGAGTCGATCGAGCAAAACGCATGAGCCAGTTAGTCGTAAAGGGGCGCTAGTCCGCCGATCACTAGTCCTTAATCTCCATCGATCGTCGGAAGCTTTAAACCTCGCAGGGAACTCTGTCTTCGATCAGTGGCGTAACCAGCAATTACGAAGCCCTTTTAAATGGAAGATAAACCTCTGCTCTCTAAATATCGTACAATATCGCATAAATCTCAAATAAAATATTTAATTTCTACAATATAAATAGCCATGAAGACTCGTAAAGCAATACATATTGTTTAAACCAATTTTTGACGTAAAATATTCCTGGTGGGACAATTTTACGAGACTTTCTCATACTCATATTTACGAAAGAAAACATGTGTAGCCAAAATAGCATTGAGAAATGAACTGACACTATTATGGTTTCCTTTTTTTTTTCTATTTAGTTACGCCACTGTCCTTGATCGCCGCGTTTACTCAGTTTACTCTCGCCGGAATAATTAACGTCTCCCGAGAAATAAAAAGGGTACTTTTGTTGCGCGTTTCTCTGCCTCGGATCGGTTGGAAGACTCGAGATCGATGCGATAAACGGGTGAAAAATCTTGGCTTGGCAAGATTAATTCGTCCAGGGATCGCGATCGGGTCGCGCGCGAACGATATTTGGGAAGATTTACGACGAATGTCTCCAGACGATGGTCGACCAACGCGGTAGGCAAACAGAGAAACTCCGTTCGACGTGTGGTGAGCAGCACGAAGCGACAGCTTTGTTTGCTCCTCGTGCTGTGTGTATCTCTTCTCTCTTTCCTCGGCGTTCGTCTGTTCTCGTCTCGAGACTGTTCTCGAGGCGCGAAGGAAAATTTCTCGGTCGATCGAATCTTTTTCCCGACGCTATCGCACTTCTCTATCGATTTCTTCCTCGGTTTCTAATTGGTTTTCGCGTGATTTTCTCTCAGGGTCCAGAACGTAGGGAATTTCGAGCGGTTTACGCTCAACGTTTGCTTCGAATGGCCGCGAATACGCAGGATATCCCCCATTGAGTGGTACAATCAAGAATGCTACGCGCAAAAGTAAATCGAAAATGTCTTTGTTTTTAATAAAACTCGGTTCGAACGAGGCATTTGCCTCCATACTACACAATGACAATTCCTATTTGATGTATTCGTATTAATTAATAATAATGCGAAGAAAAATTTAACCATTGGACTTTCCAAAGCAATGATTTGAGTAGTCAAAAGTAGTTTGCAATCAATATTCTACGTTTCGTATCGTACATATGTGACCTCTTCGGGAGTAGTTTTAGATGAAGAAATCGCGTGTTTCTCATAAAATTACTTTTAAAGAGGTCCTAAAAGCATAGAATAAAACATGTTCCTGTTATAAGGTCAAATAAGAAAATGGCTAGGAAAAATGTAATGATAAATTTGATGTTAAAATTGTGTATGAATTCATGATTTAAAGGGAAATTAAAATTAAAAAGAAAGACATAATCTAAACCGTTGAAAATAAATTTGGAGGATTTAAATATTGGTCATATATATCACGATACATAAATTATAATGCATACAGTGATTTTATGGGAAAAATTGATTACACGTTACATTATGTAAGTACAAATGCAATAGACATTTATAATTTTATTCATCGGACGACATTTCAGTAAATTATTATATAACAATTTACAAATATTATTTCATGTTTCCAATTTATTTTTGAATATTGAATCACCTAATTTCAGATTGTACCACTCATTGCGGAGCACCCTGTATATTTGCTCTTTCGTTTGTCGCTCGATGATAAATGTTGAGTTTAAACGTCGAGCCCGTAGGTTGAGTCAAGAGAACATCGTCGGCCATTTTTCGTTACCTCCGTGGTCGATCATCGAAATATCTTCTTATCGATTACATCGTAATATATTCAGAGATGAGCAAAATTTGTATATACCGTTGTAGTTTGAATTATAGAATTAATAGGTACGTTAGTTTAATTCGTTATCTATCGATCGATTCAAATTTTGCACATCTTTGAGTATTTCCATGTTTCTTCGAGCTGCTTCTCGTTGTCGTTACCGATTTATCAAAAAGAGAAACGTATAGTTAGAGCGGAGAACTTTGTTCGTAAAAGCTTCTCGAAGGATCCATCGGTACGGGGGGAAACGAAATCTCAGGCCTTTCTTCTGACTCATCCTATTCGAACCCTCAAAATTTGATTTTGAATCGATTTAAAAAAGATACAAAAAGTATACTGTAAAGACCAAAACAAAACTTGAATCCATCCCCAAAAACCTAACGCAAAAACCATAACCTCGTAGGATAGCTTAGAGTGACAAGCTTGGACGGACGGCTGTACGCGTGGGAGAGGACTCCCTTGTAAGAAAACGGAGAAAGGGAGAACGAACGCAAAAACGATTGCGAAATCGAGCGAGCTCGGAGGCGTGGGGGCCGAAGGCGAGATCGCAAACGATTTCTCGCAACCATCGGGAGAAAATTTCACCGACCGAAGAAGAGACAAAATTGATCGAAAGAAACGTCAAGGATCCAACGTCAAGGACTCGATGGCCATTTTGCATACGTGGCTAGAATGCAGCGGGGATCCGAGGAACGATTTGAACAATCAGGTACAACGACGCACGATGAAAGATTCGAAGCAACACCCGCGAAATTGTGTATAATGTACCGTCTACCCACAGAAAAAACTATATATTCCCGGAGAAAAATGTGTCATCCGCGACCGGGCGTCCAAGAACTTCCGGTCGTTCCTGAAGCTTGCGACGAATCGACGCTCCTGCGGCCCCCACGTTCTTCGACCCTCGTTTCGTTGGAGAGCGTTCCTTTTCCGTCGACGAGGCGCCGCGGAGAAAAACGGGTGCGACATACTTATACATACATGTATATGTATTTATAATTATATGTACGTATATAATTATAAATATTTGTAATCGAAGGGATGAAAATCACATCGGTGTAAGTCATCTTTTCTTATCTCTTCTCATTTTGACAATCTTTTCGCAATCTCGCTTGCGTAGATTCCATTTGTGAAAGTTAATTTATTAAAAATAATTTTAAAACACTTGACTTGCACCACGATATCTTTTACACCCCCGATTATATACATGAAATTATTTATTATACATATTATATAATATGTAAACATTTTATGTACTTCATGTTTATGTTGTATATAAATGTTTCTGTATAATAAATTATTTTGATGTATATGTATGAATATTTACAACGGGCCGCGTTATCGCGAATCGTAGAGAGAGAGAGAGAGAGAGATTGAAAGACGACTCGTTTTTCTCCTCGTCCCCGAGGACCTCTTATTGCGTCGCGAAAGAAATTCAGCGCCGGATTAAGGTTTTGTGGAACCATGGGCTAGGGGTAATGTCAGGGTTTCCCTTAATTGTTTAAATGGAGACGAAACTGTTAAAAAAAAGCTTTCATTTATTTTTACGTAAATTTAGTTGTTCTTAAGCTCAGAAATGGACAAAATTTTATTCGAATGATAGATGACGAATACGATTAACGTGTAACGACTTATTCGCTTCGATTATTCCTTTAAATTCCTACTTCAATTTTTATTTGTTCATAGTGGAATCTCTTGACATTCAAGTTCCTGTCTTTGTTCGACGAATAAGGGATGAAAGCAGTTCGTCTTTTCTTCGTTATTCCAAATTTTGATCTACATAAGAAGTGCCATTATCGATTCGTGTACATTCGTTCGATGTTTTATTTTAAAGGAAATCCACCTTTCAAGCACATAGAAAATAGATCTGTAAATCGTTAGAGAACGAAACAGTTAACCCTCTGTTAGATAATCTACAAAATTGGGAATTCGATAAAACGATTTCTATACAATTTTCTGAGGAAGTTTTACAGTACTTTCGCGTAGTATTTCAGTATGGAGACGTTTAATATCTACAAATGCAATTGGTTATATTTTAACTTGATTATTAATTGTTTCAAGAATATATAGATAACCAAGAATTGGTTTCATTTTTCAAAGAGAAAATAGAATTTATCCTATATCAGATAGAAGCTTAAAGTGTTTGACGCTTTACTCGAGTTTGTCGAATTGCCTCTAATTAATCTCCGAGATTTTTGAGACGGAATGTCGTTCAAAAAATAATTGAAAAACGAAAACACCTCACGGTACTCAAATTCAAATTCAATCGATATAAGAATAATCTCGTATAACATCATAAATTCATTTCACGTTTAAGCTTGTAATCTTTCTTTGCAAGTCGTTTTCCTTTTCCTCGTTATTGGCCGCATTTATCTGGATCTAAATTTATCTTTCTTAAAGCCCCCAAACCTTAATTCGGTTCTGCTCGGGACGCGATCAACAAAGGAATCGATCGATCGAGCGAACGTCGACGGTCCGTCTCGAGGCGAGCGTTACCGCCATGCTTGTTCTTTCCACGCGCGATGCGAGAAAAGGAGGCGAGAAATACCGCGAAACGATAAAACCTTACTGTGATAAACGACGCTGCACGACGTAGCACGCGTGCAAGAGAGAAATATCCAGGGTATAGCCGTGAGGGATGTAAAAGGGGGTGATAGAGAGTACAGTGAGTGAGAAAAAGAGAAGGGTTGGCAGTAAGTGCGTGAGAATAAAAAAAAAGATAAAAAATAGATTGAAATGACAGAGTGTCGCGTAGAAGTGATTCGAGTAGTAACGCAGGACTAGATGTTTCGCGACTTCGTGACTGTATATATATATACAAATTTATATACATATTACGCGCACATATGGAACGTTATATATATATATACAGAGAAACGTATAAAAAGAGACACGTGTATTATATTTTCCGCGTTAGCAATATTCCGTTTTTTTTCTTTCTCTACCGGTTACAACGACGTCTCGTTCGACGTCCGTCGGGTGCGTCCATCGGTGTCGAGTCGCGAATATCATTCTCAATTAGCGAGCGAATACGAATAGTAAATAAATACAATTACGTGTGCGTGGAAGAAGTGACGCGAAAGTGAGTGTATGTGTGTGTACGAGGTCGGAACATTCGAGCGGCAAACGCTCGCGCAGAAACGAACAAACCGCGGTTGCATATCAATTATGGAAAAAAAAAAGAAGAAAGAAAACGAAAGAAATACCGAAAAAAGAACAGTATTTATTGTGCATATCGCCCATCCCCTCAGCCGATCCCGCGAACGCGATACCAGCGTAGATGGAAAACCCTCGCGGTGTTCGCCGAGAAAAAATTGTGTGTTCGTATGCGTGAGTGGAAGAACTTTGTAGATTGGTCGTCGATCGCCCCCCTCTTCGTTCCTCCACCGACCCAGTTTGTACATAACCCCCCCCCCCCCCCCCTGTTGATTCACGCGAGAAAAGTTCGTCCAACCCCCTTGTGAATGAGAAATTGAACGTCTCCGTGACACCAGGCGAAAAAAACATTATCATTAACGATATTTACTATTACGTTTATTATTACTTTAGTGACTTTAAAATTACGTTTATTAATATTATTATTATTACGAAATATGACTTCTTTTTATTATTATTATCGTCATCTGCATTATTATTACTGTAATTATTATAATTGTCACGATTTTCGTTCTTCCTTGCGTCCTTTTACGTTTCACGAATCCCTTTCCCGTAATCTGGTTTTCATTTAAAAAAATTCTGTCGGACTCCTTGGTTACCTGGACTTCCTTTCCAGTCGCGAATTTCGACGTCGTTCAAGATGGACGAAAAAGTGTTTGTAAACGCGCGTCAGTCACGAGGACCGATTAATCGCGACCGATCTGCGGTGTTTCGGACGAACGGAGAACGATCCGGATTTCTCGTTCGAGGATTGTCCTCGCTTGACGAAATTTTTTTCCGCGCGACAAATCCGCTCGCTGTAACCGCGACACGAGACTGCTTGAAACTTCTCGATCGACGCGAAATTCTTCTCTAGTTTACATCGAAAACGTCGTGAATCGGGGATCGATTTTGTTTACAAGAAATCTATGAAAATGTTAGATTATTGGTTCGTATTTAACGTCTTCAAGTACGACTTCGCTCGAAGTAAACAAATATTCAAACTAGTATTAATCCGTGACATCTATTAATCTTACAAAGAGGATGAGATGTTAAATCGTTGGAAAATTTAATTATGTATATTTATTCTATATTTGAATAGTTTTTTCCATAAACGTGCACGTGTACATATGTCAATATCGTTGAAGAGGTTAAGGTGAATGTTTTAATTATCGACGCATTTTTTAACAACTATTACATTGAACGGTAGTGGAAATTTCTGGGCATTACTAATTACTTGTATATATTATAAATTGAGAAGATAATATTTTTAGTTTTCACTTCTTTTTATCAAAATAATAGTTTATATAATTAAATTCTCAAGAAATGAAAGTGTTGATGCTCGAGTATTCGATTGCAGGTGTCTCGATCACGATCCTACGGATGCACAAATATTGGACAGTGTAGACAAAATTATAATTGCTTCTTTGATACATTTTTACAACGTTAAGAAGTTGTTTTCATCGCTTTATGCCTTCAAGTTTGAATATTTTAACGGGTTGATTCGTCATATTCAAATTCAAGTCTTATATGATCATGCAAAACAGAGCGAGTCTTGGAAAATCTATGTTTAATATCCTTACCCGAAATATTCACACCTATGTATTTGCAATTTCATTGCATTCCCGTGTCTCGATTTAACGATTCCAGTAAATACCGTTAAATTTACAATATACAATCTAATAAAAGTAAAAAATATAGTGCTCTCACAAAACGATCGATAATCGTATTTATTAAAAATAAATCCAAAGTGAAACTTTTGTTTTGCTTATTGGAAGAAGATAATCAATTCTTGTATATACTTGTAAGTAATCGAAAGTGTCGATGATCGAGATAGTGTCGAAATTGAATACACGAACTTCACGCGTTTGCCAGTGACAATCCGTTTATACTCGGATGTTCGACAGAAATAAACACGGGCAAAATTTTATTCGAATAATGAATGACGAAGAAAAGCAACATATAATCGTTTTTATTCGTTCACTGCAAAATATCTTATAATTGAAATTTTAACTTTCGTTCTACGAGCAATGAATAAACTGTTTATCCATAAAAAAAATTAATACAGATTTTCTTGGCTTTACTGAGTATCACAGATAACATTGTTTAGGTTTATTATTGAACCTTTCGGAGTAACTATAACTTATACGCTACAGGTACCAAGTATGTTAATTTGAACCATGTAAGTCGGATTTTTTTTTGGAATTAATCAATTAACAATACTTTCCCTATTATTTTCAACGACAATTAGTAGAATTGGTACAAAGCTAATTGTATTAATTAGTTACTTTGCAAAACACACAACAAAGTATTTCAGTATAAATTTTTTCTGTGAAGTTAAAGAAAATTTAAAATGACTATGTAAACGAAAATATTGTTTATCTATTTTGAAAAGTATAAGTTTTGGTTACGGCGGGAACTCCAGTAATAATTCTTTTAAAACGGTATGTTAATTTTCTGTCGATCATTCGAGATGTTCGGATACAAATTTTGCCCGTGATTGGTCAGGAAACGTTTCGGATCGAGAATCGCAGACCTTTTCTAAACCGCGGCATTGCAGCGAGCGACGCGTATGCAAATCGCGAATTTCTTTAGAGGAGACGCGCGTCGAACGGAAAAGAGTCGTTCTCCGTTCCCGTCCCGCGCCACGCACGACGCATCGTCGTGCCTTCTCGTGCATACGAGCACGCGAGGAAAATGAGAAGAAACGAATGAGACAAGACGGAGAGTAAACGACGAAGAAGCATTTGTACAAATTACCCGATAATCCGTAATCCGTGGAGTCTTTAAGTCGCAAACTCTGTGTACATGTACATACGTTCGCCACGGCAACGAGTGTTGTGGCAGTTTCGAATATATATATATAATATAAATATATATATTATATGTATATTAATTAAGAGTAGCCCTGTGTTTCTTTATTGAATTCGATACCTATTTGCTCGTATCCGTCCAACGAACCGTCCGTTTTCGATGTCCCTAACGAATGTCGAGGAAGAGATGATATATCAAGTAATCGCCAACAGGTAAAAAATTGTCTTTCGAGACGACGTGTGCGTTCGGCTCTGTGTGACTACTCTTGCATGATTACTATAATTGATTTACGAATTCTTCCAAGCTGCTACTCCTTTCTACGCTTTTCGATCGCGACAGGCAAACGATTCTTTCACGTAGCCATTTTTAACTCCAGGATGACTTCTGCAGTGGTTGGCTTCTAGTTTAATATCCCCTCGAACTTACTTCTTGTCAGGTTTAAATTTAACCTGATTTCATCAGGCATCGTTAGTATGTTTATATTTATATGTTCTCGTACTTATCTACGCTTATAGGTATATTTTTTTTCTTTCGTTATGTAAGGTTGTTATGTCCATCGATTATTCTGGTTGTCAAACTTGACGACGACCGTGGCTGATCGAATACATTTGTTACGCAATACCGTAAATGAACAAAGGACACGCTTCGATATAGAAGAGTTTGTCTTAGAAAGGACAATATCTGTCAAAGATAAAGGTAATCAGCTATTTGATCTAGTTCATGCTGCAGTCTAGTATACACGTTTCTTAGTTTTCTCGTTTTTTTTTGCAATGATATGACGATTTGAACAAAAGTTAAAAAATGAAAATAATAAAATAAGCTAGAAAATTCTGTGGGAATACGTGGAATTAGTCGAGTCACGAGAAGTTTTCCTAAAGTTTTTATGTTAAATAGCTTCTAAAAATGTTACTAGTTTCTGAAACTGTTACTAATCATAATTCAGACTAAGGAAAGGATTTAATTTACATCTTCCCAGGTCAGTCGCGCCAGTTTATTTATCGACAAATGCGGAACGATTCGACCCAAACATTTTCAGCCGTCCTTCCAATTGTACATTAATATAAAGCAAAGACTGCGTTAATAAAAAGAAGATGGAAATAAACGATAGAATTTAAACATACAAAATAAAAAATCACATTTAAAATTTGTACTGGTAAGAGGAACTAATTAATATTTTTGTAACACGTTGATTGAAAGTTTACAATTAATCATTTTGGTTTATGTATCCATTTTATATTGTTAATGTTTTTCTTTTAATTGTAATAGACTTTGCTGTATATTAATGTATACTTGAAGAAAATGATGGAATTGTCGAAAACGTTTATGTCAAATTTGTTAACGACTAGACTGACTTTACTAATTTGAGGAATTCTGACATTAGTATAATTCAGTAGAGGAGGCAATTTAATCGAATAACAGTATTAGTTTAAATACAAGAATATTTGAAATCCTTTTGGTTCTTTTCTGGTAAATACAGAAAGATTTAACAATCATATTATATCTCATTTACATTGACATTCGTTCTTTACTATTTTCTACCGAAGAGAATTCAAATGATACACAATCGAAACGTTTAAATTATGAAAGTCAACTTGGCAGCAGTAATCCTTCTTTCTTAGGGATGCAGTAATAAATGACAAAATTGAATGAGAAATAATATATTTATATGATCGTAATTCTTCGGCGTGTTTTATTCTTTATTTCTACAATTATTAGTCTTATAACAGATTCTTCATTAAGTACTTATTTTCTTTTCCTTTCTGCTTCTTTTCGATATAATTATTTATTTTTCACTTGTTACTATATTGCAATATATGCTGAAGAACATCAACAAAGAGACCGAAACACCGTTAAAATAAGACCATTATCTTTCAAAGAATTTTTCAAAAACTAGTAGTACTACTTCATTATAGAGAGAAGTGTTACATGTAAAATATATTTATATTTTAATTCCTGCTGGATTTAAATTAAATTCCTTCTTTTATTGAGTATATATTTTATGAATAATTTAATCTGAATTCAATCAAACTTCTTTCACGATCTTTACTTCATTAACAGTCGAATCTTCCTTAAGTACAAATTCAAGAATAATATCACCACGTAACGTCACGGGATTAAACCATATAAATATATGTCAATTAATCTTACCTAGTCTAATGATTGGTTAGTTAATATTTCTACAATGTTGGTAAGTAATTAAGATATTATTTTTAAACTCACATCAGAGCAAGATCATTGGCAGTCGAAAGCATTAGTAGAGCCACTGTCGATGAACCAAAGCGGGTCGTTCAGACAAAAGAAATTTGCTTTCATAAATTCTCTATTCCTCTTATCGTTATTGAATTCGTGATAAGTAGACTGCGGATCTTTATGCAAAATAAAATCTTCGCGAACGTGCCTACAAAAATTTAACCTAAATAGGAATTTATTTTATTCTGCAAATATTACAACATGAACTTTACTTACGATCTTTTTTATATTCTTGCATATTGTTTGCATTTTGTAGTTTCTTGCACATTCAAATTTCCTATAAATGCATAAAGATCCACAGTCTAGTGATAAGTATTTTTCATCCTGCATTAAATGTTGATATACTCCAAAAGACTAAGAAGACTGCGCTAGGAACAATCTTCCGTTAAACAGCCAGCTCGAAAAAGTTAACCCTTCGCACTCGAGGCCTTTTTTTCTGGTATCTGCCAGCAACTCAAGATGTTTGTTAGCATTCTATTGCCATGAATTCTAAGCTATCTAGATTCGAGAATAAGGTCACCTTTACCTTGTCGAAAATCATTAGGTATTGTAGATTTGCTGCGTGAAACCTAATGGTGACTGAGAGTCATCTCTCGAGTGTAAAGAGTTAGGGCAATCGCACACGGGCGCAACTTATCAGTTTCAAACCACTCTGAAACTAGTTGCATGCGACCGTGGATCTAGGTAAAACAAAGATAGTGGAGTAAATAAACGGTTTGCAACACTAATTTCAAATCGGTTGCGCCCGTGTGCGTTGGGCCTTAAAAATTGAGCGTTCAACCGATCGCAGACAGAGGATCGACGAACGCCAAGCACTGTGATCGCTAGATTTATTCGAAGCTCTATGGAAGGAACGCGTAGCCCGCGGTTTATGAAGCTTTAAAGTCAACTGCGAGAAATACTATCGGCGTGGAAACGTTGACGATTGCGGGAGACAACCGCGAAGAAGGCATCAGTCCGCAGTGGCGAACGTGCGACGAGCCAGGGAATTTTTCGGTATCCTTTTCCGTCGGATTAATAGCTAGGGGTTTTTTATTCGCCAGCGCGGCTCGTAGCGGGCACACGAAATATCCCAATAAATATAACGCTCGGCACGGACGAGTGGAGACATTAATTCGCGCCAATAAATATTCCCATCGTTCCGGCACATAAACCTGGCGTTTGTCATATACACGCAGTCATTTCGGTTAAAAGGCATTCCCTCTGCCACTGAATGCAAATGCGAGTGCTCGTTGTGCGTGCCGTAGGGTCTCTAAAGTGCTTTCAATTACGTGTTCCACCTAACGTCCTGGCCTGGAGGGCCGTTTTCCTATGTTTTGCATAACCGGGATTTTCAAGTGTTTCACGCCCCACGAGGACGCGCGGCTTACACGCGGCGGCGGGCCAACCTTCGTCGGCCAGGTATTCCTTTATCCTGATTTTTCTGCGCGTCGTTTCTGCCCGCTAACGAGCCCACTTTCTTTCGTTCTTTACTTCATTCTTTCTCGTCTCGATATTTTCCTTTCCTTTTCGGTTTGGTGTTCTGGTCTTTGGTGCTTCGCCCTACGGTTTCTGCATGTCGCTTTCAAGTTTCGGAGGGCGGAGAACACGATTAACGAGCGGTAACAAGGTGAATTAATTGTTTTTTATTTATGTACACTCGTGGATGAAACTTAGGAAACTAGTTGTACGAGTGCATGTTTATTTATTCATGAGTTAGAGTGGAGCAATGATTAGAACACTATGATGGAGTTTTAAAGATGTTTGATGATTTGCTCGAAAGTATTGTGGTAGCAATGTTATCTTTATTTGGATGATTCGACGCTGTGCTTCAAACATATTTAATACTATATGAAATTATAAATCGTGATGATAAAGGTCAATTGCAATAATAAATTGTGACCAGTGATTTTACTTTAAGGACATATTTGGGACGGGAATTTAATATGAACTTACGTTAAAGAAAATGTGCTAGGAATGACAAAATGAATAGTTGATAGTTAACCCCTTAACATACAAATAAAACGGAACTTGATGGGTCCAGATAATACTATTAGGTAGACTAGAAAGTAACGTCGTTTCTTTTACATTAAATTCAAACAAATTTTTAATAAATTTCAATTTTTATCAATTATGTAATCGCCTTCGCTATCAACAGCCTTTTGCCATTTAGTGTGCAAATTTTCAATACCATATCGATAAACATCAATGAGCTGATGAGTGATAAACAAGTATTTAAAATTGTACAAACGAGATTACTTTCCAGTACACCTAATATTTCAATTCGCTCACCTGAACAGTGACGTGAAAGTTCAGAAAGAGTACATTTTATTTTGAAATTTGCATTTTTACATAACATTTAATCAGGTTAATACATAATGCTAACAAAGAACAACTGAATAACATTAAAAAATAATAATTTAATAGTTCTGTAAAGTATGAAATATTTCGAAACATTTTGGAATATGTAAAGGAACTAGACATTTTTTGCACTGCCAAGTTGTTTCACTTCTTACATTATTTTTTATACACACCGGGAAATTCCTTTTTATGGTATGGTTTGCCACGTGTCGAAAAGTTAGAAAGAGATAAATTGCATATACTTATAATTGTTTACTTATATACTGCACGGCGCCGGCTGAAAACAACTTTTGACGGTTCAAAGTCTACACTGGCACATGAAATGAACAGACGACACTAACTCGTCATTGTATGTCAAGGGTTTAAGAGATAACATAGAAGTAATTTCAAAAACATACCTTAATACTTTTTCTCCATAGAGGGGAGAAATTGATTTTTGTGGCAGGAAGCATACTGTTTCATTTAAAATAATTATATACTTGCACATTGTGCACACGTTTCGTTGCGATTCTCGAAGAAACACGTTGTTAGAGAAATAGTTTCATTTTATCTGTCTTTTGTTACGAAATAGATACACCTTACCCGGTTTCTAGAATGACTAAAGTTTTTATACAGTTTAAAAAGGCTTACCCATGTAAGTTACCCATGTAAAATAAAAATCAATCAATTTTAGGATCAATTTTAGGATCAATTTTAGGATACTTTAAAAAATCAAACACCTAATCTTATAAAAAATGTATGCAACAAAAAAAAGCGAAAAATTATTATATACATAGGATGTACATTTCATTCTATTTTGGAGAAACCAATAATTTCGGTTTTTGGAGTTCACAAGCAGTTTAACCCTTACACTCGGAAATAAACCTCAAGCGTCAAAAACGTATCTCATCGCTGTAACGTATGCATACATAGTTCCAGTGCCGATACTAACGAAATGAAACAATAAATTAGAATAAATAAGTTAGGAATACATATGGTCTAATTCGAGTATCATCACTTATAGCATTTTTGAACAATTTATGATATATAACAAACATCTACATCATCCGAAGCCAAACCGTTAAGTTTGAGAAAGACTCCCATACAAAACAGAAATGTCACTTCGTAGGAAACTATCGCTCAAATTCGCTCAAATTCGCTTTGTTTTTTTCCCCGAACGGTTGCGTTCGTGTAACAATTTGTACTGAGCTCTCAGCTATGCCACGACGATTAATTTTCGTGTTTTGCATACGCGATCCGTCGTTATCTGACGCCGTTTACGAAGTCGGCACACCGTGCGCGTTTTATCGGACACGAACGATGCAATATCGCGCTATTACTTTGCAACGTGTAATAAACGCTCGATAAGGAGCACTTGTTTGTTACGGTAATAGCGAACGATGGTCGAACAGCTGCGTTCGAAGCCCACACGCGAGAAAAGTTCCAAGGATGCTTCTGCAGCTCGCGGAAAGTCCCCTACCGTTTAAGAGGGCACACCATTTTATTGAACCCCAAAAAAAGAGGTATTTTCTAAAATTGATTATAAAAAAACTGTACGATGAAACGATACAGTACGATAAAACTTATTGATTATTTGGACAAACGTAATGTCATTAACTTGACGTTGCTCGGTTCGCCAGGCGATCACCAGATTTAACAACCCTAAATTTGTTGAATGGGGTTCAATTAAATCAACGGTGTATTATGGGATCAACGGAAGTGTTAAAAGATAATAATAATTTAGATCAGAAAACGCAATTATGTACGCAGCGTTGTGGTCGAAATTTCGAGCAATTTCTGTGTCAGTAACCATACCTATAGAAATGCAGATACATTATTCTTATTTACGGAATCATTTCACTCGAATACATAACATTCCAGAGACACAACAATAGACATGACAACATGGAGCACACAGCACACGTGTTTGTAAATACAAATATGAGCAGGAACAGAAGTCTGACAAGTTGATACTTACAGTTAGTGCACTTGTAACTCGATACATTTTTAATCTAGATTCACGTGGAAACGAAGGCTCATATGAAAACAATTTATTCTACACTTCCGACTTATTTATTCACGAGGATTCACCCAGTAACCAATTACATCATCATTGCTGGAATACTGTGTATATACATTTTAAAAGCAGTATTGATTATATTACTATATTGTCTGTGTGAAATATTTAAAGAGTCTTACCAATAACATTGTAGAATATTATTTTTTTATACAAATATTACTTTAACAATAAACTTTGTGAGCTGTTCTTATATACAATATATATAAATTACATACAATTGTTTCATGTATTATTCAATTTAGTACCACGTGAAATATTTTTGCATCTAATTGAAAAAAATGTTTTTAAGACCAGTCATTTAATCGATAGAGATAGAAGTAGAAACAAATGAAATGTGGTTTAGTCTTAAAGATTCTTATCTGTATCGTTCCATTATCTATTTATAAAGTACTCCCACGAGTATCACTAATTATCAAGGAAAACACTATTATTAGAAAGAAATGACTTATTCTATAAAAATAGGGTTTCTATAACAATAGAACACTTATAAATGGTACAAATTCTACAAGCTTTTTAATTAAAAGAATTTGTGGGACATAAGATAAAGAGTAGGTATTGTAAAAGTAAGAAAACTACTGAACTTTTAATTATAAATTACCGAATAATTAAACTGTCCGACACCAGTATACCACGTGCACTGCTACAGAAAGGGAGATAATGCATTTTTTTGCCTTTCTAAATAGATTTAAAGAAATTGCTCATTAAACACCAGTAAATGTTCAGTATAGAATAAAATGGTTATTTCCACCGACAGCAAACAATTTTTGTAAATAATTCGTAAAAACACTACTTAGGCTAAGATTTTAATATAAAAAAAAAAAAGGAAGAAACGCTAAAGGCAACGGTTTCGCAGGATGCACGTCAATTTTCTTGAAACTCGAGTAGTTTGAACGATGGGAATCAGTCGACAGGTTTACGCTACCGTTACACGAAAATTGAACTCGTACGAAGTACGAACGCTCGCTCTTTGTAAATACGACGTGAACTTGATCTAGGTTGAAAAACTCGTGATACAAACTTCGAATGATTAGTTGCTCGATGGTGCTCCTGCTGGTGCTTTGCACCGAACCGAACCGAAATTGATTTTCACTGGGGAAAGATGGAGTAGGGACCGAGCTTTTCAAGTCAAATATTTCTCCTAGCAACAATTCTGTGTAGGATTGCTGGCGATCGAATCAATTTCTGATTTTCTTAATTAAAAAGCTACTTCAAGAAAATAAAATTTCAAGTAAGAATTGATATATCTGGAATCGTTCATAGTGGAGCAAAGTTGAGTCTACGATTAGGAATATTAGAATGAAACATTCTGAAAGTATAACAAATTAAATAAATAGTAGTTAAGCAAGCATAGCTACAGTATTAACAAGGATTTATTTTTACATTTGAAGTTATTATATTCTTAGATTATTTACTTGATTTCACTGTATTTACAGTTTTAAATTTAAATGAAGCATCACCGAAAGAGTATGCTAACAGTATTATCGATTCAATTAATACTTTTTAGCTGAAAAAAATTAATTCGTTGCTCTTATAAATATCATTCTTATCGTGCAGAAATATAGGAAATTGATTGTTGGAATATTACGAACCTATTTATTATAAGGAGAATGAGTTAACATATTGAACAAAATAAAATAAGACTATCTGTGATTATTAATAAACGTATGTAGACAATATATGAATTTTAGGTATAAACAGATTTAGTCAAAACTTTTTTTGGAGGACATTATCTTCCAATATTTCAAAATTTTATTAACAAAAAATGCACTTCGAAATAGAAACAAATAATTTGTGCTCATTGATATATTCGTGAAGATGACATATGAACATTTTATATAATTTATTTGAATAACGTATGAGTTATTAGTAATATTTCAGTGATGCGTCCAAAGTAATATCGTAAATAGAATAAAAAAGATCAAGCGGATTATTGATATTGAAAAACAAATACAATGACACGGTATCTATTGAAGAAATATAGTGGCTTTTAGTAGAATATTTCAACTTTATTTTTGCACCATTAAGAAACGTTTTTTATTATGTAGAAATAATTCTAGACTGAACAAAAACCGGTAAGATAATTTATGAAAATTTATGATAAAATAAATCCAATTGACACAATGAATAAATGAAATATAAATTGCAAGCGTTTATAAATATTAATACGTGAAAGGACACTTCTCGTTTGCATAAGCAATATTACAAAATTGTTTCGAAACTGCTAATTACTCATGATTACAAAAAAAGAGTAACTAAAAAAGAGTTAACACTAATATCTTCATCAAATTTTTGAATCTATATTTACAACTTCATATGTCAAATTTTTGAGACTTTAAATGCAGAGTTAAATGCTGGGAAAACTCTCGTTAATGAGTTACTCTTTCATTGTTAGTCATAATAAAAGAATAATACCGTGTTCACACATAAAATACACTTCAAGCCATGTCCCACACTAGGATACTTCATAATTTAAAAGTTATGATTATTTTCAGGGCACTAAAAGTATAAATTGTGTGAAAAAATCAAATACATACGATTAAAGTGTCGTTATTTTGTCAATTTAAAAAAGAAATTTAATTCGCTTAATTTGCGCAATAACCCCAATATCCGCAATAATGAGTAAAACAAAATCATTCATCATTGATAGAGACCATCAGAATGAACCCAATCGAATTAACATTCCGGGCCCATTCCGCATGACCTCACGCGTCACATGGTAACATTAAAAAGAATTTAACACGACAGATGAAAATGTAACAAAATCTTGTATACATGTGTATAAATGAACTTATGAAATTTCGAAGCTTTAGGTCAATTACTTCGGCCGCAAAGAAAAAATCATAGAAATTGCCTCGAAATTTGTAAAAATAAAAGAGTGGCTCGTTAGTAAATTATGAAGGATTGGTCGAGCTGCACGATTTTTTGGGGCGGAAGACAGCCATTGAACAGGCCGAGAAAAAAGAAACAGCTGTCCGTAAGCGAACGCATAACTCTTTCCCGCTAATCCCATGTTTCACAGGCGGAATTCATTTCCACCGGGCATAATACTTTTCCCCCGCGGGCACCGAAAGCGACGGGCGCGCGCGAGCACATGCGTCTTGCGAACGTCTAAACCTATACGCCCACGCGGTGTCTCGCACCTGACTCTATTTCTCGGCTGATTTACGCCGTACCGCTGGACCCGGCCCAGGGGATGTTTGCGCATACATTAGCGAGGAATTTTCTCGGTTCGCGCGAAACGAGACGCCACGGTGGCAAAGGGAACGGCATTGATAAAGCTATCTCGTGAATAGAGTCGGCTATTGCTAACCCGTGACCATTTAATTAATTGCCCGGCCAAGAACACTCCGTCGCCGTGATTAATCTCGATGCTCGAGCCAAGGTCGTAACTCCTAGCCCTCTCCCTGAAATAGAAAAACTCTCTAATTGAAACGTAGGAGCTTTCGTTTCGGAATTTTAACCAGCTTCGACGTCGCTGGAATGCGCAACCGATCGCCTCTTGCCGAGTATTTCGGATATTTCACGTTGTTTCTGGCCACTATCGGTGCATAATATGTTATTATAGCAGTTTGACATTGACGAATTAATGCCATCATCATTTTTATGAAGAATTAGGTCTGCAATGGTTTTAGTTATTCCTTTTCTTTAAGAAACTTGTCGAGTAACCAGAATGGGGTTGAATGACTAGGATATTTACTTTCGAGGTCACAGAATTTAATAAAGAACTCGTGTCTCGTCAGATTAGAGTTATAAATTCGAGGGTCAATAACTAAAACGTATGTATATTCTTTTAATTGCTCTATTTTCTATATACAAAATAGTATGATTTATTTTGGTTATTTAACCCTTTGCACTTAGCCCCAGCACTGTCCCTTGCCCCTCCTTGCAAGGAACAGTGTAGGTCCAACAAACATTGCTAGTGATTATCCAGGATAAACTTGCAAATTTGTCAGAGATGCACCTTTCCTTGAAGTTTCCTATTTAAATGTCGCAGAAAAGCAAATCAAAATATTGTGTATATCCTGAGATATATACCAACATGAGCTGATAGAAAGATAACCTGTGAAGTACATATGTGGCGTCTACACTCAAAGAAAACGATAAGAGGTATTTCTATTAGGAAAGTTGGCATATGAATACAGTTTAAATGACATAGTACAATTTAAAAATATAAATAAATAAGTCCAAGGCTGTGACCTAACAGATAGAAACTTTTAAAGTAATTTTCTGTCATGAATTGGTCCTTCATTATCTAAAGACTCATTTAAAATGTATATTTCCTCTGATTGATAAATAATTTATGAAACGCCTGTCAGGATGCATTCATAAATCGAATACATCTTCGCTCAAATTAATTTGGTTATATAAATTCATTTTCATATATGTATATTAGAAATAATAAAGACTTCAGAAACTACTTTCTGGCATAGTTGTCGAATTATTTAAATTTTTATAATCGAAGACCAAATAATATAAATCTATAAATGAAATCATTTGTTAACGTTACGTTTTGACTACAGTACAAATAAAATGTAGAAAAAAGGGAAGTGTATGAAACCATGCCAGAAAACAATATTCGTGATATTCAGTAAACAAACTATTGCGCTAAATTTGTATAAAGTTAAATAGATTTCCAAAAGAATATCTTCAATATCGGAACGTACACGTTTTTGTCAAATATTTAATTTGAAACAACATTCGATTTAAATTTAATTTCGATCTATAATTCTAATATATATGAAGTGAAATTATAGTTAGTACAAGATAATTTTTAAAAATATGAAAGAGCAGTCTGAATATAATTATGTTCATGTCAGTGATTATGAATTTATCTCAAGTGAATAATTTTTAATTCCTTTTAGACATGTGATTCTAATTTAGATGAATGTAGAAAATAGGTAAAATCAATTTTTTAAAACATTCGCCTTAGGCCATTCGTTACTGCCGACATATACAAGAGAATTAACAAAGACTTGCATAAATATGAATATGAATATTGTTATAATAAATAAATCATGAGGTCCAGTAGACAGAATATTTAAAATTTTGCACGTTCTTTCACGAGTTATTGCGTATTTCCTTCTGCAAACATTTAACACAATACAATGCATACATAAACATAGTCAAACACCAGTTCAATGTGCAAGACATCAATCACTTGTTTGCATTTCATTAGCCGTGAAAGCCAGTCGAGCAGGATAAATGATATTTCAAAACTAATATACTAAACGTAAAATAAGTTTATGTTATGCGCGATCTGTTTGCCGAATTTCATAAAAGAAAACACGCTACGACAAACTTTTTCCAAAGTAAAAACTTCAATGATCTGCGCGTATTCAATGGCGACTATCTCTTTCGAACCTGAAGCAACTTTTCTCGAATCAAAATCTTCGACGACCTGACACATAGACATTTGAAGAGTATGCATTTTGAAACTGAAACAAATTTTTCAGGAACGGGTATTGTGATCGTAAATAACGGTAATTTTCACGTAGAACAAACGTACTCATGTGTATCAATCTGCCAATATCCCTAAAAAGGTTAAAATCTTCCAGACATTACTCAGTTTTTAAATGTCCTCCGCAAAATATCTGTCTATCAAAACTCCAACCATAAAATAACAGGAGTTCAACGAGTGAGTCGGTTTAGGAAATTCCACCCTCGAATTTTCTCAATTTCAACGTTTTCATCCTCGTTGGTCTTCTGATTGATTTAAACGAATATCGACAGTTGGGTTAGTTATGGGCTCGCAAAGGTGGCCATCAATCTCGAATCGCTCAGCAGGCACGTGGTTGATCACCAAAAAAAAAAAAACATCCCCTCGCGGGTTTGCTAAGGTATCGCGGGTTGGTTCTCCCTTTTTGGGCTTTTCTGGCCTGCCTAACCCCTGTGTAAGATAATATTCACGCCCAATTACCTAAAACGCACTCCTTATGGAGCATCGCGGGGTTATTGGCAGGCTGCCACCGTGCAATCGTGTATCCGGTGTGAAACGACCTTGTTATTAACGTTCAAGTAAGCTTTACCAGCCAATAACTCGGCCTCCCTTGGCCGAAAGGACTCGCGGTGAACGAACCACGCGCGATACTTTGCACTACAATTTTTGCCGTGGAGGCAATTAGTTGATTGCCTTGATGTTAACCTACATGGAGCGTCGGTACGCTTCTTTCAATACGTTCAATTTCGCTTCTTCATTTCGGCAAGAAGCGGCTCCCTTGGACTGCCGCTTGATAGTCTTGAAATATTTAATTCGTTTCGTATAAGTCAGAGGAAAGTTGCGAGTTTTTTTTTTTTTTTTATTTAATGCAATTAGAACCTCTATATAGAAATTATTTCGCTACTTACACAATACATACATAATTACATAATACATGATAAATAATACATACATACAATAATACAAATAAAACAGGATACATTGTAGGTGAAGATTAAATCTTTAAGTTACAGTTTTTTAAATATAAACGCAAGAGGTTACAAACTGGCACAATTGGTTCTGGGAGAAGAATACTCGCTCTCATGGGGAGATGATATTTTAATTTCTGTAGCCCTATTATTAATTTTTCTCTCTGTTTGTCGTATGTAGCACGTTGTTATAGAATATGGTCTATGTCTTGACGCTCATATCCGCACTGACATTGTGGATCACTTGTAAAGTCTATTTTGCGAGTTATCTCATTTACTGTTAGTAAAGGAAAAAATATATGAAGACGTATTATTGATAACAACACTTACTTAATCTTATTTGCTTTGAATTAATAAGAATTTGTTACTCCTAACGAACTATTATTAATTCTCTGATTACCTCAATAGAAAAAATATTTTTGTATGTATTTTTATATAAGAAATGTATAAATATATTTCCAGGAATATTGCCAAGAACAATGTACATTCTTTTTGCGATTCATTCGCAAGCAAAGCCTGCCTGTTGCAGCGAAAAGGATATACAATCACGTAGCTTGATATTTCAACTCTTTGTTTTAGCCATCCTCAGAAATCTATAAATGTTGTAATATACATACAATAGAAAAATAGAATGAATAAGGGAAACTTGTATAATAATATATTTAACAAAGTGTACAAGTTCAGACAGTTTAATCATTTAATCTAATGGATGATTAAATCGTTGAAACTTGCTTATTTTCTCGACTATAGTATAGTCATTTCTTTTCAGTTTATTGTATGATTACTTTCCCTTCTTTCTTTCTGTTTACCACTATGTAGAACTACAACTATGTAGAAAACAATGGACACCTGTTAAACATATTACTTCATCTCTAATATTAGAGAGATAAAAAACAAATCAGTTTGTCAGCATGATTGAACTTCATTTTTTATTTGTGTAAACGTCATTGAAATAGCAAAACCGTTTACAATAATCGAATAAATTTAAAAACAAGACACACGTAGGTTAAATTGACTTTGCTTAGAAGTTCTAGAATTAAAGCAATTAATTTTAATGTAGATGATTCTTGGCTCCAAGCCAAGGTAAGTAAACCTCAGTGAAATCTTGCAACAATTATAAACCGCCTTTCGAAGACATTTCTCTGTTCTCACGGAATTCGGGCAGCGATATTCGACCTCCGAAAAGCCAAGAGACTCTCGCCTGCTTCTTCTCTACCTTCGGAGACCAGCTCCCCGTCGTTATGCTCGTCGTTTTTCGAGGATGCCCGTGTTTATGGCACGAGCAGGACAGTTATGGCAACGAACGGCCATCATCGGGACAATCGAGTCGGACCTTCCAATTTGTTAATTGGCACGATAACGTACGCGCGATCGTATTTTCGCGACTAACCACGACGTTGCTAGCCAGAGTCCCGCGCGCGTATTGCGACTCCTTTTTCGGTTTCGTGTCCGGGTCGCATTTATTTGCACGCACAGTCTTGTGCTTATTAAGCTCCTTAATCTGCGGAATGGTTATCCGTCGACGTTCGAAGTGGGCTGGTTAGTTCGTTAATTGATCGTCTTGCAGGCGAACAGTTTTCGAGAGCCTCGAACCAGAACGGGGCGAAATTTGTGTACAGATAAAATTATCGGTGTTATCACCGATATCGATGTGTCATTTGACCCTTGAAGTAGCTAGTTGCAATGCTGGCGAAACATTGGAGTATTTTATCTAAAGGACGCAGTTTATAATACATTCGTAAGCCTCGGTTAAGGGGTTATTATCGTACACGCGATGCAAATCAAGGTTGTTTCATGAATAAATATTTTATATAAGAAATAATTGTGGATAGTCGATATTTTTGCACATAGCGCTACACGTGTTAAACTGAAGAAGAAAATTGTTGTTGTTTGTATTTGGTAATTTTTGTTCAATGTTGTAGTTACATGAAGTTTATACCCTTTCCCGTGGTTGATAATATGAGATTGGATCATCCGAAAGCAAAAATTCAAGAAGATTATTAAAATGCAGTTTGGTCACTATCGTTCGTACTAGAATAAACACCTCTGATTGAGAACAATTTTTATCATTTAAAAGTATGGTGAAGAATCAACGAACAATTATAATTTTAGCCCGGACGATAGCTACAAAACTATATTTTAATAATCTGTAAGACGTATTTTTTTAATAAGATACTCCGATATTTCTTCAGGAATTAATATCAGTATGTTACTTGGCCAGGTCGTGAAATCCTTAAATATCGAAGTAAATAAATGTTGCATATTCATAACGTGCACCTTTATATCATCGTGACTTCTAAAATTATATTTTGGGATCACTAATGTACCGACTTACAACTAATAGCTGAAGAAACCGCTTTGCATGAGTTCTATACATTGCAATGACATGTATGAAAAAGTATCAATATAGCTACCGAAATTAACTTCTTACCTCAAAAGAATTATATGTGTTTTTTTAGTACGAATGTACACGAGAATACCAGCTTGACTTTTCAACTGACTTCGTCATTTGAATACCTGCTTACATTTTTATTTTCATATCATCTTTACAGATGAAAGCTTTATTTTAAATCTCAAATAGCCGCAAACGAATGCACATATTCCGTAAAAATATGACGAAATGCAAAGCGTTTTCCGCGAGTAAAAATGTTTAAAAAATCAGCGAGATAGACGAAATACGAAGAGCGGCAGAGGGGCAGGCGTACGTCGCGAGAGGAAGGGGGTGAAACGACGTGAGAGACGATCGTTGCGGACTGGTTCGACTAGCTGCGGGGTCAGTTTATCGCAAACAAATGGGTTACGCTCGTTCGACGCCGTATTTCACCGAAATTTATTGTTTATTATTCCGCAGGCCCGGGATGATATAGGGCCGTGTTTGCCCGGAGTAGCGTTAATGTCGTTAATAGCACCACCGGTTCGACTGCCAACCACCGGCATCGCGACACCCGATACAGGGACAAAACCACTCGGGGACAGGTTTCTCCCCTCCACACTTTCCGCGCCCATTCTTTCTGTACCCCCGTTGCTCGTTCCCCGGTTTTATTTTTGGATCGTCGCGCGTCCCCGTTGAAATTAAACGTGATCCGATCGCAGACGCCGCGACCGCCCCCGATAATCACGTACCCTCGGTATTTATTGCTGTCTCGAGAACGTTGACTCATTTCTTGGACACCGAGCCATCTTCTTGTTGGCAAGTCTCGATCTTTTTTACTTTAACCTCTTGACGTACAAATAAAACGGAACTTGATGCGTTCAAAAAATCAAAGACGAGCAAAACCCTAGGCTTCGAATAAATCTGAAGTTTGCCAATGTGTTTGTCTAGTTTCCTTTTTTGGAAAATGTTCAAAAGAGAAAACGAGAAAAACATATCGGGACACTTCAAATTTATTCGAAACCTCGGGTTTTGCCCGTCTCTGGAGTTAGGGATGTAAAAAACTATACAGACAGGGTTACCAAATACGCTTTGAATAGTATGCAGCAGTGATGGGCAAAATCCGAGGTTCGAATAAATCTGAAGTTTGCCAATGTGTTTGTCTCGTTTCCTTTTTTGGAAAATGTTCAAAAGAGGAAACGGGACAAACATGTCGGCACACTTCAGATTTATTCGAAGCCTAGGGTTTTCGCCGTCACTACAAAAAGTACTATTTAATTTCGCTCAATTAAACAATGATGTGGAAGCTGAGAGAGAGTACATTTTATTTTGAAATTTGGATTTTGAACGGTATGAAACGTTATGAACACTGTGATGACCTGCGTCGATTCCATTATCATCACTAGAATAGCCTATTGTACCATCATCGTCACTTTCATCCGATACATCCGACTTATACGTGATACAGGTCTTGTAATTTTTACAAGACGTGTTTTTTTTTAATTTATTTTAAATCTCAATGGAGATTTATAAAAATCGAGTACAAGGAGTAAGAAAGGAGATAATTAACTTTGTTACAATGGTTCGTACATTAAACTATTGCTACTTATGAGTAATCTTAAACTTCTACTTAATGATACCAGACTTAAATTATAATATTTATACCCTTAGCTTACAGTTTTTCAAAAAGGTTATAATGTATAGGCAAGCCTTAATATACGGCTTCTTTATTAACAAGGATATCTCTAAAGGTAGCTGTAGACCTACCTCGCGAAAATTTACAATTAGTTTACATCTCTCGTTATAAAAAAAGAATTTACGGAAATAAATATATGCCAATATGCGATTCTATCTTTCAAACAAAGATGCACATTTGATAAAAAACAGGGTTTTAAATTTATGTATTAAGTTAATTATTAAATTCAGAGGATATGGAAAACTCATATGAACGCCTTAGAAGCATACTATATCATATTCAATTTTTGGAAATTTATTATTTTACGTATCAATGAAGAATATAATTGTGGATAATCCTTTACGTAAAATGCAAATTTTTATTTCATTTGAGGAATTCTGCATTCAGTGGGAAAAACATTACCATAGAAAGTTAGACGTAATGAAACAGTTCATCTTCGTCCTCAATCACTTTCTTTAATTGTCACACTGTAAAAGATACACGACTAACACAATTAATCACTTGAAATTATCATATGTAAATATGGAACCAATCGACCCGGAAGAATAAAATACAGTAAAAGTACAGTAGGACCTCGCTTACTGCAGAAAACCAAGGTCGTAAATGCCTGCAATAATAGATATCCCTGCAATAACCGAAGTGACTAAACCAATGAGCTGTAGTTTCACACAATATATGCCCTCTATTACACGCAAGCTTATTCATTAATTAATGACCATTCCCTTCACTCGTCGACACCATGTAATGATCGAATCTCTCGTGCGCTCATTAAGGTTTGTGTTAATAAAAATTCCGCTATTACTTCGCGATACTCGAGCAAATCTGTCAAGATTCTTGAAATTAATTCGACGAGAAATCGTCCGAAGGCGCTGCACAGGTGCAAACTACGAGCCGAAAAACGATTTCCCTTGCTCTCCCTCTATGTTTTCTTTTCTACGGGTCTCGAGTCAACGCGCACGACCCGTGTCACCCTGCATGGCAGCCTGTATCACGCCAATCAGTTAACCCGGCGTGGACTTGACGCTAACGCGTTTTTAATGCGGGACAATCTCGTTGCGAGTAAACAGACGGATCGAAACCCTTTCCCTTGAGTCCGCTTCTTAGATTGACTCTGAAGTGGACACTTTATCGTAGTTATTCTTGAATCGAGGACAGTTGACTGATCCTTGTTCGAATGGATCCTCGATGATAAGCGTGATGTGTTGCGCGGAGGATGATCATACTTTTATTGAATTTGTGCACTCCGTTCTTGTTTTAATGGAGCCTCTAGAAGTAATGATTTTTTCTATAGAGGGTCTATTTGGTAAATTATGTCCCCATGTTTTCGGTATTTCTGATAGTAAAATTAACAAATTATTAGTCAAAATTAAATTAGGAAGTTATTTTAGTCAATAGTTTATCAATTCTTGGTCAGCTGCATGTTCGTATATTTTTAAATGTGAAAAAATGCGTTTCGTGTAAAATGGCGCCATATGTTTGGACGTCATAGAGTCGTTGCTGATGTCGAAACGAATTCGACGCTGTATTATACGTTGTATTATACGTAAAAAAGCATTTGTTCAGATCTAAAAATATGTGAACATGTAGCTCATTAAGAACTGATAAACTTTTGTCTAAAACATTTTTTAATTGCACTACCGGAAATACCTAAAAAATGGTAGCGTTAACTCAAGAAGCCTGTGCGAAAAATACTCAGCATAAGGTAGTTTGATAATGATTGAAAAATGATAAAAATTTACGCTTAGGTAACAATTAGAAAATTTATAAAGAAGCACGTTCGGAAATATGGAGAAAATTAATTGGTGACTGAAATATTTTAATCTTTGTTGATAAAAACTTCGAGAAATAAATAAAATATAAACATGTTACTCGTTGAATAAAAATTAGGATCTGAATTCTACAATGAAATGCTTCGCAATGAGAAGACAAATTAGAACACATCGAAGAGCTTTCGAGTAAAACAAAAATAAAATGAATAACTCTATTCTAAAACAAAATTTTTAATAAGTTTCGACACATTGTTCTTTGCTTACAACTTTTCGACCCAAAATAAACAAGTCCTCCCGATTTGCTCGTGAACGGCTCAATGGTGTCCACGTTCGGATTATCGTTAAATTAATGGACCTTTGATTACAATTTGGGAAATCTGTTCTACAGTGTCACAGGTAGGGGCTGCCTGGCTAACGAACAAAAGTAAATGGAAAAACGTCCCAGCCACGGTGGCCATAAATCGCGAAGAAGGCTCCCGGTCGGGCAGGGCCGCTATCTCCCCTCGGTTCCTCCGTTTCCACACTCCAGACGTGCGTTATTGCGCTAATAAAGCACTTAACAATTATTTTCCGGCCGGTGATTTTTCAGGCGACCGCGGGCAGCCACTGATAAACCGGTGTCCCGTCCGATAACCCAGACCCGACCGCATCGGCCTGAACCGCCGCGTACGTTGCGAGTTATCGTCCCCGAAACGAAAACAGGAGGGCCCTGGTTGCAACAGTCAGACCATCACTTGCCACCGTCGACCACCCCTAATGCACAATTCGCATGTGAGCGTTCGCGGAACCGAGCGTCGACGAATCGCAGCCCACGGGCGATCCGTCCGCCGCTTTAATTGAACGCGATCGCAATCGGTGCTCGCGATTTGTCTTAATTTCGGTGGCGACCTGCACACCTCCCTGGTTCCTTCCCCGTGTCCTTATCGGGAACCTGTACCCCCCGTCTAGGAGTCGTTCTGACGCCGTCACGCGTCCTCCTATCGGGCCCGCCGATCGTCGTCGGGGAGATCATCGCGGCGATTGGGATTTCGGTGCCCGTGGACGCTAATTTCGTTGCTGAATGGCACCGTAAGCGATATAATGACCGGCTTGGTAGGCGTCTTAATTATTCCACGGGATAGCCGTCGGAGACTCGTTCCGATTCTTCGCGCTCCTCGCGGCTAGATCGATGGAGCGTGGTAGACAGTAGACGAAAATTCGTTTGGTTTATCTTGGATTTGTCAGGCAGAGTTGTCTCGACGAATAAAGATGTCTTGATCGGACAATGTGGGAAATGTACTACGGTTCATTTGGTTACTGTTAGATTATGTGATTATGTGGGCTGAATGACCAAGAACTTTCTTGATTATTAGAGATTTATTAAGAAAGGTACAAAAGCGTATCTCATCGCTGTAGATGTTCAATTGCACGAACGGGGAAAGAACAGGGGTCAAAACTTGGCATAAACAAAAAAAGAACATTGATCATTGTTATCGAAACGTAGAACGTAGATCATTGTTAGATATCCTTAAACAATTGTCTTTTTAAATATATAATTATTAAATATTACCTTTATTGTACCATGTAACTCGGCGTGGAATCGTCCGATTCGATTCTAACAAGATTCAAATTGAAGAACGGAATTTGAATTATCTAATAGATTGTTATGATCATTGTTAGTTACCCTTAAATATTTGTTTTAATAACTATTTTACCATTGGCACAACTGACTATGAATGGTTATAACCAAAAGAATCTATACAAAACTATCACATGACTGACAGCAAAATACACAATAATACAGTTCCAATGAAAAATAGAATATAAATTAAAGAAACATTACTTAACGGTTACATTCGGGCTCCTCGAGCATAATTGTTTTGACGAAGGAAGACCTTTTGATGGAGCGAACAAAATTCGCTTCATTCAAAATAAAATATAATTTATTATTTATTAAAAATTTATTTATTTATTTATTAAAAATATTTAGCGAATATAAATAATCAGCAGGATCTGTGTCCTTTCCAAACGATATCCTACTTGATACTTATCTGATGATTTCAGACTATATGTTAATTTTTCCATCAATGCTAGAATTACCGAGGGTAATGTATACTTGTTAACCCTTTGACTGCCAAGGGCGAGTATACAGTCAGTCCCATAAATATGTACACGAATATTACACATGTATAGTTTTAGAATGAAACATTTATTTGAAATCATTAAATCTAACATTTCATTTAGACTTTTTTCAATAGACCTAGAGAAATTGCCTCAGAGACATGTTTATATTCGTTACGTCAATGAAACAAAAATATCAGCTTATAGGGGATGATGAAACGAAACTTTTTTATACTTACAGTTTATTCATAGAATGCATAGTTTCGAAAATCAAAATTGAAATGTTAGAAGTTTGTTGGAAAAATTCAATTTCAGGGAAAAGGTCTTCTAAGTTTAAAATTTTTATCTCTGAAACTAAACGTCCTATGAATAAACTGTAAGTATAAAAAAGTTTCGTTTCATCATCCCCTATAAGCTGATATTTTTTTTAAATTCGATTGTTCGACTGTTGTTTTTTTTTAAGACAACTGCAACAAGAGACCATTACAAGATCCCGTGAGAAAGGTCTTTTTAGTTTTTAATTTTTATTTTTGAAACAAAGCATCCTATGAATAAACTGTTAGTATAAAAAAGTTTCGTCTTATCATTCCCTATAAGCTGATATTTTTCTAAAATTTACACCTCTACGCCTTTTAGAATTTCAAACAAAAATCGTCCCGCGACCAAAGGGTTAATCAAGCTACTGTATCTTTGATAGAGAGATTAGAGATTAGAAGAGGAAGAGGTAAATCAAATGATTCGTATAATTAACCTTTATCCCATTTTAATAAATCTATCAAAAGGATTATTGATAATCTAGTAACTTTCAAAAGAAATTCAATATACGTATGTTGAAGTGACGCGCTTGCTAGGTCTAGTCTTAAACTCTTCAGGGACGTTGTGTCTTCTTGTTTCACACCGTTGGATCGATGGGTCCCGGTGTTAGATAAATCCGAAAGCGAACATTTACCTAAACCCGATAATAGAATGTCTACGATGACACACAGTGCGTCATCTCTGACAAACAATCCGTGAAAAACAATTGAGTAATTGCTTGCCAAAGGTTGATTGCGCACTGATTCACCGAAGGGCAAGAAAATCCTTCGCATCGCCTCGTTACCTTCCCGTTACTACTTTAGAAATAGCTATAGAGATACAGAACCTAATCCCTCGATATAACGGCACTACAGTAAGATTTAAACATTTTTGCCAGTCAGGCACTTCCTCATCGATGGTGACGTCACATTTAGATTCAACGTAACGCCCACCTGAATATTATTATTAATCAAATAGAACCCAAGGATTGATTGTGTCTATTCAAAATTCAAGATCAAAAATTTCATTAAAAAATAAGAAGGAGCGAATGGAATTACTTTTTTTACATACTATTATACGTATATGTACGATATATAAATTATATTTTATTTTGAAGGAAGACTTATTATTAGTTTAATATATATTTATTTAATATCAATTCGGAAAAATAAACTGGTCGGTTTCATTCTAACACGTGTTCATCCAATGGTTTCTGATCAGTTTGACTATCATTTTAACTTGTACTTGTAGAATTTTGAATTTGAATTCTAGAAAGATTAATTAGAACCCAACAAAGAGCTTGTGAGTTAGAAAAATAAGAATGCACAATTCTGTTCTAAAATAATCTTTTTAATGATGTTTCGATACTTTGTCTCGGTTACTTTCAGTTAACAGAAACAAATTACAAAATACAATTTTGTAAAAAAAAAAAGTTCAAAATACACTTAAATTTACAATTTGTAAAGAAAGATTAAGGAACTCGATAAAGGACAGTTTTTGGCGAATTCGCTAGAGTAAGGATATAATTCTTATTCTTCAAAAATATCTATTCAAAAAAACGTATTTATATTTTAATGACTTTTATTTAATTTAAGTAGTTTCATATTTAAACAAACAAAATTTTATCCAGGCTATTTATTCAAATACAAGTTGTTATATTAAATTAAATTATTGTTAGTAGATGGCGATATTTAAAAAATTTGGAAACACTGATATTATTTATGGGCACCCCTAACATACTAACATAGTACATACTGGTCTATCCATAAGATTCTCGAGTCCTCATACAGTTTCTAGTCATCGATACCCCAAGTGAAGTTCGATTAGTGATCTTTGTTTACCTAAAGAAAAGCTTTAAGGCACTTTCCCTCGGAAGGACGACTTTTCCAACGATTTCGTATAGAGATTCATCTTCGACGAGGATTCGTACGCGTTGAGAGGCGAGAGATTCGTTGCGGCTTCTTTACAGGCAATATTTCTCGGCACCGTTTTCGCGTGCGCGATTGCCATTAATCCGCCGACCGAGAATTGGTACTAAGTTGATGCTTACTAATTTCCATCGAGTTGGCCGATGTAATTTAACGAGTTCCTAGCGTGTCTTAATTACGAGCAGCGTCTAATCATCGCCGCGGCGCAGGCGCGCGGTTGGAAATTCATGCGAAAATCGTGCGCGTTCCATTGAACGAGATTCAGCTCGATCGACGATAATTGCGTCCTTTCACCTCGGTTAAATAACACCTCCTTTGATTCGGTAAGCGTTACTCGACCCATTCGAGGCGCGAAATTGTCGCGATCAATCATGAAAAATTCGCAACGACGCGTGATCGTCGCTACGATTAAAACCTCCAACGACTTCCCGCTAATTTCGCGCTACACGATGACAAATGGCTGGTTCACAAGTTGGACGTGCGACTCAAGGACCGACGTTTCATGTATCTTAAATAGGTGTGGAAATTCACTGTTCGTGTGGACAGCGCGCTGTGGGCTCGAATGATTACTATTTCTGGAAAGAAATTTTATTATTACAGTTATTATTAGAGTTATTGTATATTTGGGAAATAGGAAATTGTATTTCATCAACACTAATGAAATACAATTAAAACTATAAAACAATGTATTTGTAAGAACGTGGTATATTATAATTGTGGTACAAATTACATTACGTAGTAATGCATACAATTGATTTATTTATTATAAATTGTTGTACGCTTTTTAATAACGTTCTAGATGCGTTTAAGTTTTAGTACTTGTATGAACTACCTACTTCTTCAAAAATGAGAAAAAACCCAAAGATGTAAATGTAGTTCAAATACAGACATAAATGGTTGCATCCGACAATATAATTTTTCTTTGCTCTCTTAAATTCCAAAAATTGCAGGAAGAGATTATTATTACACTTTCTAATCCATATCATTTATATTTGTCGTAAGTGATGGAATATCTTGTATTACATTTAAATTTCTTCAATGCTGTACGATTTTCATCGAAACCTTTTTAGAAATAGAATTTATCTTACGCTAGGAACCCATGAATTATTAATAAGAATATGTTTCATCTTGTCAATACTTTTAAACCTTGCTCAACGACGCGTGATCGTCGCTACGATTACGGAGGTTTTAAACAGCAACATTAATGAAGAGATCTTTCTCCTTGCCTCACGATGCAATAAGCATTTTTTACGCTAACTGCACATGATCAAAAATCAAAGATAGCATTGACAGGTAGTAGATAGAGGTCATTTTCAAAAGAGGTACACATTTAATTACACAGCTATTATACTTATAAATTGTTTATTAATTCTTAGAAAGGAAAATGGAAAATATAGCATATTAATGTTTATCAAGTCATTCTTAATTTTATAAACTACAAATACTTTTTTAGTTAATAAGCAAAGGATTGTGTATCAATAAGTGTTATTCTCTTTTAATGGCACAAGATTGCTTCGATAATACGCATTGTGGCTATAAAAAGACACCACGAGTCTGACTTGTCATTCTGCGCGAATGGATTAAAGTTACTCGCTGTATATTGAGAAGTATAACTAAAAGGTTTTCCAATAGGGATGATGTGCTTTTAAAGTGTATTAGTAACTCCGTTTAATTTCATATAAGTGACACTAACTGCTATTCGTACTCAGAATACTCTGACAATTCATCATAGTGAGATTCATGCTTCAACAGTGTTTGGTAATTACCAACAAATTGAAAGTAAAGTAAACGCTTTTTCGTAAATAGTCAACGTGCACTTCGTGAAGATTATGGTTTACAAAATCGACCTAATATCTTTGCAATTTACTGATTTACTGATATCTTGCGAGTTTACTGATAGAGCAATTTAAAATTAATCCTAATTTTCATCAAAAACTCATATTTTCGGATCGAGTTCATTTTTGAATCTCACGAACACTGAATGAATTAAAAATGAATATCGAACATCGCATTCCACACATAATTGCCATGCAATATATTTCAATGTAAAGAGGAAAAACTTATTCTATCTTAAAACATTCGCGACCACTGAATGTGAATTCACATTTCAAATTCTATTCCTGGTTATGAAAAAATTACGAAAATCTTTTTATTTTATCCCCTACATATTTACAACATTGATATTTCAAAATATATATTGTAATTTCGATCTTCGCCCTAACGATGCAAATTTGCGATGTCCAGCTTCAGAATTTCGTTATTTTCGTCAGTACTCGGTATTAGAAACGTAAAACATCTGCCGGTCGCGAATATGTTAAATGGTTGTTGTTTAATTTCATTTTAACATCATACCCTTTTTATCGATAAACCTTTTATTATCGAACTTTCTACAGCATCAAAACATACATATATTACTTCCAACAAAGGGTAACGTATCATATTTACATAGAATACCTTCTACCACCCTTTCGTTAGTCACCTTCCCGAGATCGTCGTTGGCACGCGTTCATCAACACCGACGGTACACGTTCTTACGAGACAAGTTCTCTGGAAACGCGCGTGTCGGTTGGTTTCGTGGTTGCGTACCGTCAGACTGAACCGTGAGTGTCATCGTATTTAATTAAAATGTCACACGCGTGATAAATGTCGCGTGTGTCGCGTGAAAGAAATCGTCGTAGCCAGCCGTCTCTGTCCGTTCTTTCCGCGCAGGAGGGGCCCGTGAGCCGCGTTCGAGAATAATAAATGAAATTTGCTATCGTCGTGACACCTATACCGCGGCGTTGAAGGCGCACGTTGAAAAAGACACGGCACAGGAGACGCGCGAGGGGGCGGAAGTTACCGAGACACGTATTCATCTCTGGGACTTTTCGACCACGATTACGTAAGACGGTAATTTTTCAATATTACCCCGGACCTTAATTCGTCGCTTTCACGGGCTGCTTTGTGCTTGGACGCTCTTTGTTTAAACAAAAGGGTATCAGTCCGCTTTCGAGCGAAACGGTGAACGTAGGAGGAATCGTCGTGCGCTGTGTCGCGTGATTCTTTCGAAATTTTTGCAGGAAGTAGAGGCCAACGTACCAGTTATCTGACGTTTAACCCTTTTCGTATACGTGAGCCACGTGTGAGCGTGACAGAGTGGTTTGCAGAGAGTATATATTAGGTATAATTACCAAAATAGTTATACTTAACACATTAGCGACCGGCAGATGTTTTACGTTTCTAAAACCGAGTACTTATTGCTCTATTACAGCTGCTGTTTATATCGAGCTGTCTGGAAAGTCCATGGCGATTTTTAATAGGCGGTACAGATCTGAATATATCGGAATGGCTGAAAACAAATAACATGTGTACAGTCCTTAACAGGTGGAAAGGTTGTGAAACAAAATCGTACATATATAATTCAATAAATATAAATCAAAATTCAAATATGCCTTTGAATTTTTCTTGAAAATAGGCATGAACTTTCCGAACAACCCAATACAATTCAGTTCATACATTGTAGCGGACTGTGTGCCGAAACAGAGGCCTGGGTATTATTGAGTGAACGAACTCGTGGTCCGGCAACAATGATGTCGCGGGAACCGCGAATCGGTCCGAGAAACGATGTAAAATTGACGATCGGCAGGACCTTCGATCGAGGGGTGCATATAGTGCCGAGTCAGTCGGCTCGCACCTAATTTAAATTTTATTTATGTACTGTTATAAAGTATTCGTATTTATTCACCCACGTTAACATCCCAAAACATATAGTGTCTTTATCAAGTAAAATAAAGCGGAAGACGTACGATGTATGTATGATCCTGTGATCCATAATCTAAATATTACATTCTTTAAATAAAAAGTCCAACAACATTTTTTATTATTTCATGTATCTGTCACATTCCTGTGCCAATAATTTTGTAACTCGCTATGTATTCGCAAAACAAAATATCATCCAACGGATTGGCTGTTTTTAAATTTGCTGTTTTAAACAAATTATGTTATGGATAAATTCATTTTCCTCTCCACGCTCTAATTTCAAAGATATATGTATAGTAGTATGATGAGCAATTATCGTTCTCAGTACTTTTAAACGTTAATTCTGTTGAAGACAATTACACGTAACATGTACAGGGTGAAAGTAAGGAAAACATGATTTCTGTTCAAATTTCATAGTTAAAGGGAAACAAATCTTCGTTGTTGCCTCTCCGTTTTCTTTGTCGTTGAGATGAAGTCGGTGGACTCTGAAAAAAATTCTCGCGCAGAAGACGCATCTACGCATATTCCATGCGTAAATGCACCGGGTGTGCCTGATGCATATTTATCGAGTGGGACTCTCGCGAGGCCCACTTACGCAACTTTCCATTTTCCTGCAAAGCGTTATCGGGTCTTCGTTTCGCGCACGATTGGACCTCTGCCCACGCATTTAACGCAAGGTAACAACAATCGGTTCAACATGTCGTTAACCTTGCATTAACCCTTTGCGCTCGACGACACTTCTACAGCGAGTTAGTAACTCCAGACGATTTCTAGAATGTTTAACGAACTTTTTAGAGGTAACATAAAATTATTTTATATTATATTTTTGAATATTTCATGTTTACTTGCATTTTAGAAAATAAAAGGTCTTAATATTGAATTGCGTATTTCTTATACAAGTGACCTCGTTTTGTGTAAAACAGTGTAAAATCAAATTCATCTTTACTTGAATTGATTTCGCTATAAAGATCAATTTTTATAGGGTTTCAAGATTTTCATGGATACAAGGAAAGCTTTTAAAAACAACTTCCATCCTGCCACGATTGTTGAATCTGAACTAATTTTACTCTTTTACAATTCCTAAAAGAATATTGTTAATAACGTCGTATTACCAGTCTTTGGATTATCTTTATTGCAGGGACCTTTCTAGTTTTGGACAGTATTAGACAGTTTTGTTCAATTCCATGCAGTTTTGAACAGTTTTGGACAATTTTGTTCAATTTTGTTCAATTTTCTTCGGTTCTATGCAGTGTTGATCAATTTGGATCAGTTAAATTTAGTTCTATCCAGTTTTTCTCAATTTAGTTTACTTTTCGTTAATTTTGTTCAGTGTTGTCTGGTTGGTTACAATTTTATCACAATTTTGCTTAGTTTCGTTTCGATCTGTTAAATTTTATTCTCTCTTCTTCACTTTTGTTTAATTTTGTTCAGCTATGATCGGTTTTGTTCAGTTTTATTTCATTGAAATTCAACTGTATTATTATTTTTATTTTTTTATATAATCTTAACTACATAGAGATGTCAAGGAGCCATAAGCCATAAGACCAATTTTACATGTCAATCTTACAACGAGGAAAGGAAATAATAGGTTTTTGAGAAAGAAAGGTTCGAAGGTGTCCACTATTGATGTTTTTATCGTAAATAGAAAAACTCCTAATGCGAAACCGCGGTAATTCACGGTTTAGCGACTGGTTGGCTGGCTTTGTTGAATTTCATACGCTGGAGTCGGTGAAGCGTTCATGGCTCGTCAGGGTTAAAGATTTATGAATATTTGTTGCGCCAGTAGAGCAACGATAATTGGTAGTTTCAATCCCATCGTTGGTAACCCATCGGTATCGTGCTTGGATAATGCTTCTACATACAGTAAGTCGCTTAACTCGGTAGCTTTAAATTAATCATATACTGTTTACTGTGTGATGGAATTCTTCAACCGAAGGTCGCATGTTATCAAACGAACCAGTACTGTGATTGAAATGACCATTAGAATAATAATTATTCTTCTTTCGAGCAAGCAATTACTGTGGCTTAAATTGAAAATTCATCGTAATTTTTGCAAGCTCCATATCTTGTTACAACGTTGGATTGTAAACTTTTGTTCAATCTCTTCCAAATTTCTTACATAATTTGATTATTAAGGTAGTGATTATTATCATCGACTGCATATTTGACCTTCTTCGGCAACTATAGTATCATAGTAATCTAAAACATATTAAACGAAGTACACGAACTTGAATTAAATAAAAATTCTGTAATTCAAACACAAGGAATTTAATATATTTAATGTATTTCATATGTCTCGTTTCATACGTCATACAATTTTGTTATAGATTATTCACTCCAGAAAACAAACATTATACCTGCCAATATTCTACTAAAAATTTAAGCTTTAAAATAATGTGACCATAGCTCCTGTAATTTAAGAAATTGATATCTTCCTTTTTCTCAACATGCAAAGAATTCGTTTTATTTGCTTGACGAGACCAATAACTTTCAGTAACTTGCTGTGTTATCGAGATACGAAGATCACGTCGAGTTACTTCTTTTTTAGACGGAATACACAATATTTCACTAAGGAATTCGAAGCAGTATCGAACGTCGAGGGAAGAAGTATTAACGTACGTGATCTCAGCGCGAGGTCAGAAGTCAATTATTACTAAGATATCCTAAAATAATTCGTATTGTAAACGATGTTTTTCGTTCTTTTTCCGGATTTCCCGACACGTGGCTACTTCTTCCAGGTAATTTCAAACAAAAGAAATTTATCGTAAGTCAATAACTACGATCAAAGTCACGTGAGAGCGTATCAGTATCGACCATTAAACATGTGTCCCTCTCACTCGTTAATCGATTACACACTTACGTATATCGGGTGTAATGGATAACATTTCGAGCATCATTTACGCTAGAAATTATTTTAAGAATATCTCGGTAATTATTGACATCTGACCCCGTATACTATAATAAATACTTTTTTACTCAGCCTTTGGTATTTGTTTCAACTCCACAATGAACTATTGAGTGTTCCAGTTAGGGAATTCAATGCTTGACGATTAAAACCGCAGTACGATAAAGGACTGATTTCTGCATTCTCTCAGAGATAGTATGCTACTTTCGAAAGTTATCATTGATTATCGAATGTATCATTGTGAATGTAAAATTTACATTATGATAAAATATAGTGAACGTTAATAATAGATTGAAAATTGTTGAGATGATTAATCATTAATACGATGAATAGACTTGTTCTTTAACTTCATCATTGTTAATTTTGAAATGTATTAAAAATTTCAATGGCCCATGTAGTACACATTTATGTTTAGTCCTTAGTTCTTCCTCGGATCCAAACAATTTTATAAGTTTTGTCATAGTTCTGTCATAGAAAATTATTATTATCCGATTTCTTTCTTGAATATAAAATTTATTTGTATTCGAAAGGAAAAGCGAATAATAGAATTTTAATTTTCTAATTTCTCGAACAATTATTTAGTATTTTTTTATCAATATCCATTTTTCAAATATTTCATTAATGTCCTTACTTGCGTGCTTACTGCTACAGCAAGTGTTTAAAATGATGAGCTTAAATTTGGATGCATTTTCTAAAACGTGTTAACGTAGAAAACATTGCATCCAGTAAATAATATTAATATAAATTAAAACATTGACTCCTACTGACTATTTTGTTTCCGTAGAAGTTACACATGTTTTTAGTCGTAATTGTTGCGTTTCTGATTTTGTTGAACTGATATAACATAAGACGACGAATATCCTCTTTTGCCTATTTTAAACCTTTATAAAATACTCAATAATTTATGTTGTTTCTTCGAAAACTGAAAATATATGTCAGACACCAATCTTGTATATCCCTCTGTCTCTATCTGGATAATCACCCATAGTTTTTGCCCATGTAGTAAGTCTACCTGAAAAGACCAAATTACACATGGAAAACACCAATATTAGGTTCGATAAAGAGTATGATTACGTTCCAGAATCCGATGGTTCCGCAGAACGCGCTCGTAATCTGTGCGCGTTCATCGACGTTTCGTCGAAGCATGCGATCCGTTCTAACTTGATTCACGTGCAACCTACCGACCGAACCCTGATGAATGACTTGGCAATTATACACTCGTCGGCTTTCTCACCTAGCAATGTTGCCGTTAAGCCGAACCCCGTGCCCACGATGCGAGAAACGCGCGCTGTTTCGAGCCTCGTAAGCTATTCGATTAATCGATCAAAGTTAAGGAATTTTCAAGCCCTGCTTGTTGCAACACGAGGCGGGGAAATGCAGGTTTACGGAACCGTGTTGAAGATTTTTGAGACAAAAGTATGAGTCAAATCCTCGCAATACCGAACTGGTTTCGTTATATGGAGTATTAAACGGAGAAGTTACTTTGTATCTACTTGATAAAAATCTAGAGTGTCTAATAAGCCCACACGCAACGTTGATAGTAAAAATTTAGTCGCGTCTCAAAATTAAGTAAGAGAATTTAACGATGAAAGGATCAAATCCTGCTCGTGAAGCAGAAAAGTGTAGGTCGCCTTAAGGGCTCGCCTTAAAGATTTTTAAGACGAACGTGTGAATTAAATTTCCAGGTTACCAAATTTTTTTTGTTACGTAGACAATTAATTCGTGAGGCTACTTCATACCTACTTAATAAAAACTTGAAGTGTCCAATATATAGCAGCAATAAGGATCGAGAGGTAACCGATCAATTAAGACAATGAAGTAGTTGTGTACCATTATTATTAATGAACCTCCGGAATAAAAGAATTTATCAATATAAAAGTCAAACTCTGCTTCTTGCAATGTCAGAAAGGATGAAACAGATTTCTGGAGTCATGTTGACGATTTTTGAGACAAAAGTGTGATTTAAATTCTTAAATAGATTATTAAGAGAGTACTTTATATCTACCCAATGAAAATCTAAAGTATTTAACAGACTTACACGTAACGATAGCAACAGGCACCTAGCGGAACTTTCAAACAAACCACCAAACTAGGAGAATTTGCTAGTGCAGGGATTGACTGACGGTTCGGGCGCAGTTAACGAAGCTCTCGTAGATAATTAAACGCACATAATTAATTAACGTCCAATATAATACGTCTTACACCTGCTGTGGTATACGTCTGACTACCTGCCAGCCTCTCGTATACAGGATGGAGCACTGAAATGGGAACACATGAATATCTCTGTTATCTACGGTTCTATGAAAAAAATGTATAGAACGAAATGACACTGTTTGAAGGGGCACTTGTAATGTTAGAATCATTTTTTTCTCAGGGTAATTTTTTAAAGCGATATCTCCCCACAAGTTTATCTAAAGGTTAATTTAGTGTACATGTTTAAATTTGTATTTTTTATCAGCTACAAGATTACAATAATGAAAATATCTCGTTACATTAAAAATATAAACCCCAATTATCTTGGGATTTCTTTAAGAAATGATTTTGACAGCAGAATTGTTCCACCATTACATGTACCTTTTCAGACATTGTAATTTTATTCTATAGATGTTTTCATAGAATCATTAGTAACGGATATATTTAGGTGCTCCCATTTAAATGCTCTCCACCCTGTATAGTGATATTCATTTACTTAACTATAGACTTCTTTACATATTATATGATTCCAGAAATAATAAAAAAAAATAGGAAACCTGTAAAAATGAATACAATAGATGAGGATTAGTATGGTAATGTTACAATTACCTTCGCTAAAATGTATTAAACAAATATCAAAGAAAAAAATATACAAATGAAACCTTTTTACAAAAGAGACTGTAGAATTTTGTATTAATAAAATACAAATGAGATAAATACATCCAATTTTTGTATTGTATATAGAAATATACAAGAACATTATTAAACTTGATGTCGTTATTCGGCACGATAATGTTTTCAACAAACAAAATCCTAAATCACCTTTTGGAAAATGTTTTATAATCACTAGTAGAAATTTAACAGAAATTTATGCTATGACCTCGAAGATACTCGGAAAAAATTAAATCAGGAAGTAATTGTATTGATATCGCGCCGTAAACAATGTTCATATCACGAAAAAGAGTGGAGATATTTAGGTGACGACCTTTGACTGGGACACCTTGTACAGAATTTGTAGAAGGTACGAAAAGGGGTCACGGAAAAAACAGAAGTGCGTGTAAGGGAAAGTTATGGAAAGGGAAGTAAAGTGAGAAAAAAGGTCTGTAAAGGACGTAGAGGTACTCGGAGGAAAACAGGAAAATGTTTTCCCCTCAAGTGGGAATAAACGAGTTCACACCCAGGTCTAGGGTCTGCGTGAGCAACAGGGATCTTCAGGTGCGAGAAACGCGACGGGGCCAACAATTTCTCGAACGTCTAATTATCGTGGCGCTCTCATTCCCGCGACGCAGAAGCGCGAAAATGTTTTTCTAGACGTGCTCTCCCAGGGCACGATAAGAGACGCGATAGTCGGTTGCAAATTGGCGCTTCGAAAATCGACGGTCGACCTTTCGCGAACTCTTGGCGTGGTTCGTCTAAAGGTCCTTTTAGATTTAGACGGTCGTATCTGTTCTCAGTTCAGTTTCAGCTTCAATGGAACTGTCAGTTTTTCCTATGTGTGAAAAGTAAACAGTGAAAGGAAAACTGAAACGGAGACTGAGAACTGACGGGATGGATAGACCTACTTTTTTCCTTTAATTTAAGGTTTAAAGTCGCATCAACGTCAGAGGTTATTAGCGACTGTCAACAAATTTAGTTGCACCTTATGGGTCAATTTTAACGAAGGTAAAAGAGATTAGTTATGTGAGGTTGTTATAGTGGTAGACCTATTTGTTTCGTTTCGTTTGTCAGAAATCCTATGTATAAAAATAAGAGCGTCACGCCTCGCGTCAGTTTTCTTGAAAATTTTGTACGCTATGTCCAAGCTTTTTCTTCAAGACCAAAGCTAAGGCTGTTGCAACGAGACAGTCTTCAGCCATGAGTTATAATACTACAACTATACACTCTTAAACCAGAATGAACTTCTAATTAATGAATTTTTGCGTGCAACTCAACGGGATACAAAGAATTGAAGCGACTGCAAAACAGTGAGAACTGAACGGATCGTGTAAAAGAATCTAGTTTTCCGAAATGAAATGGAACGATAATGGAAACTGAAACTGAACTGAGAACAGATGTGCCCGTCAAAAAGGACCTTAACCCTTTCGGTGCTCTGCGCGAGTATACTCGTCAAATTATTTTGTTCTTGTCGTGCTCGAGACGAATTAAATCGCATGAGGCTTATTGTTATTGTTGTAATGAATTAATGAGTTAACTTGTCTTGAGCTCTTTCCTATTTAAAAAGCCCATGCGATTTAACTCGTTTTGAGCACGACAAGAACAAAATAATTTGACGAGTATACTCGCGCAGAGCACCGAAAGATTAAAAATGTTTGCAGCACGCCCACTCGTTCCGCGTTGTGGCGTATATATCATCAACAGCTGATTACTGCAAATCGACTGTAGTGGGACATAATATGTCCCTCATGTAATTTGTAATCTTTTATACAATTCACATTATCATATTATTTCCTCTTTCTTTTGTAGATAACCTATACTACTTTGAGAAAGTCAATGGAAGACAATGTTGAATATGTAAGTGTATACATATATACATATACAGTGGGTGTAGAATGTATTCGTACACCGATCAATTTCCCAAAAAACTTTTGTGTGAAATTGCAGTTTCTTAACTTCTTTTTTTATAATCAATGATATTTTACATATTATCGGAAGTTTTTTTATCCTTCTCGATAATGTATGTAGAAGTAATAACATTGGTTACCTATTAAACCCATATACGAATTATGTTCAATTTGTAATATTGAGCTCGCAGTTGTATATTTATTCTATTAAAGTTAATTATTTATTCTTCTGCTGCTGAATGTTCACAATCGAAATTCTATAAGATTTTCGTATGACATTTTCTTCCGAAGGTTACATGGTAACTCTAAAACTTCAGTCACTTATCATTTAATTTCAATATTAATTAATTAATTCGCAAAATACAAATTACTGATAAATAATTTCTTCTTAAAAAGATGAAATAAAATTCAATTATTAAAACATTAACGTAGTAATAACGAAAAGGAGCTATTAATATTATATGCTGCCCATCAAATGAAATTTTATACCCATTTCTGGGTATATTAATTTAATTATTATATGACCTCTTGTTCTCCAGATAATGGTACATAATTCTATCGTTGCTGCAAAAAATTCGTTAAGCAAATTGAACAAGAAACCATCATATGTATTAAGCTTGTCCTAAGTATAAAATGAGTTTTAATAACACTTTCAGATTATCGAACACCCTGCGATTTTGCTTGTTTGATAAATAAACAAACAAAATGCAGCGTTAATCGACAGGAGACGGCAAGCGTTCGCAATCGCGGCTGGTAATTAAAATTCGATGATCGATAAGGTAATTAATTCGCGCGTGCTGTGAATCGAGAAACGTTGAACAGATAACGGGATATTTTTCTTTCAAAGAATCTCTGCGGGCAGGTCGCTTGTCACGCCGTTCGGAATCGTTATTTAAACGACGCGATCGCCGTCAGAGAATCAATTCGTTTATTTACATGCTCTGGGGCGGGAATCTCTAAAACCATTTAACGATTTAACCATTAACCATTTAATGTAGATTGAATAAAAGTTCAACAGAGATTAATGGAGAATGTATTAAAAGTTACAGATTTTAGCAAATAATATACAATATAAATCGAAACACCCTGTTTTATATTCTATTTATGCTATTGTAGGTACTTATCTGCATATTTTAACTTTACTCAAATTACCAACTTCGAAGTTTGTTTTGCTATACAATATAATATATACAACGCGTTGTTTTACATTTTACTTACTCTGAGTGTATATTTCTTTTCATATTATGTTTGTTGTTTAGATTTCTTGTATTATTCTGAAAATGTTATATATTTACATATATATATACATGTATATTTTGATTTTACTTGAATCTTTACTATATTGTAAAATATATAGCGAAAAAAATAAAAATTGTAGAAAATATTTGAAAATAAAAATAGTAGTGTATCTAAAGGTAAAAAATGGAATGAGAAAGAATACAACTAATATACGGGGTGAATTATTCAGACGAGGTACAGAAGTCTTTATGGGACTACATTAATGCATAAATGGAATTGACACCATATGAAACGTACCACGTGTTGAATTATGTGTTGTTCAAGATGAATGAATTTATAAGGATATAGAGAAAGTAATGTATGATTTTGTTAAAAAAAAATATCGATAATCTTAAAGTCTTATTATCAAAACAACATTGCAATTAATTGTCTATATTTTTCTATATTTTTTAAGAAAACGTAGCTTATTGAATTAAAATTTGATGCGTGTATTCTTTGTTAATGTCCAGCAACTCTAAAATATTCATAAATGTTTATTGTGACGTTTTGGATTTCATTCTATAAAATAAAGTCCTCCTCAAAAATACCTGAAACTTTTAAAAATAATGCGTGCGAGGGGTAAATACAATAAACATAATGTAAAAAATATTTTAAAATAACATTAGAAATACTAAATTCATATGCAAGAAAGTTATGTCTTAGGAAACAATAAGAGACGCTAATCCACTTAGTCCATTGTTCTAAGATCTTTCAAATGACAATAAATGATATTATACTCATAATTAAGTGTTCCCATTTAATATCTTCACACCGTATAAGCGTGAAGCCGAAAAGAAGCGAAAAGAGAGAAGTGAAAAGAGGTCGAAGAAGTAGACAAAAGTAGAGTCATGAAGGTGGAAATAAACAGAGATAAAAAAAAAGAGAGAGAGAAGTGGACGCGAGTTGCAACTCGATGCTCACAATTAGTAGAAAGTCACGCGACGCGTAGTCGTAATTAATGAGACGACGATCCGCTCGAATCTTAATTATTTATCGCCGCATCGTTGATTAATTACACTCGCTTCGCGTTCCACGCACTATGTATCGTCCTCGACGTTCCACGGGTGACAAATTATGCCATTTCTTTCCTCTTGTCCAAGCGGGACAGCCTTTCGCAGGATTTGTCCCACCTTTGCGGGCTGTTTGGAAAGGATGACACGACTCCGCGAGTAACGCCAGATTGAAGAAGATTCCGTCGTCGTGCAATTGAATGGTCGCTCCTCGTATGTTTCAGTGCATTAGAGCAGCAACGTTTAACCACTATGCCGCAAATGTTTGACAACTGGTCCAAAGATTGATGGAGGATAAATTAATCAGGCTTAATGAAAATTACATTTTTCTACGTTTTGACTCTTAATTTTAATCGGGTACTAAGAGAAATTGTCGTTCTTACAACTAGAAAAAAATGCTTCACGATTGTTCAAGAACAAAGAAGTAAAGGTAGGAAAGTAGTAAAACCTAAAGAAACTGAAAAATGACTTATATATGTGAAATGGCACTGGTGGTATTCACAATGGACTACAAATTATTAAGTATTCATTTCTAGTCGGTTTTCCGTAAACATTGATGAGTTAAACGTTTAAAAATGAAGAAACTATTCTAACTATTCGAATTCGAATTTTAATTATAATTATTCCAACATAGTTAGAAATGTTTAATCGCTATAATTTATGAATATTTGTAGAAAATCAAACACTAGTGGATATACAATAATTTACATATAATAAATTATGATGTAAATTTTCTTCGCTCTATGGCATTCATTTTTTCATTCTTATTCATAAAGACTACATTCAGAATCAATTAAAATTAAGTTTGGTTTGCTTGGGCTGAAGGCAGTTTAAAGTAATTCGCATTAGAACAGCGAATCGCAAAACAGCGTAAACTGTTTTGTACCTAAATTGCTCACTAAACGGTCGAACATTGGAGACACCTGTCCACATGATGTCTTCGAAAACCGGTAGAAAATTGCACGGTAGATCGCGTGACAAGTCTAGCATCGCGTTACGTACACACCTTGTCAATCGTTTCGTGGAAAGCGTGGCCTGCGGTGGCAATGTTTCCTTATCGCAGCCGAGTGTTAACATTTACACGCGATAACGGAACATTGGCACAGATGTTGCGTGTAATTGAGACATGTTGGGGTTATTATTTTGTCCTTTCCTTTGACGCAAAACAAGTTTCTCGGCTCAGCTGTCGCGTGTCACTAATGCTCGAGAAATTGATTACACGGTTCTCAAAATGCATTTCCGTCCGAATTTCGACTTCGTTCTTTTCGGAGCAATTAATATAGACAAGCAGCATTTTATTCGATTAACACGTTGACTATCAAACTGATACTAATGAACATTTCTACGAGCCTAAATGTTTTGTTTATATTTGATTTATTGTAGTGTTATTACCAGCTCATTATAGGTTATTGTTAAATTGTGTTTAATACTTTGATATTATGAGAGGATTATGATCGTTTATTAATAATTGATGTTATCCATAATGACTAGACTGCGGATGATTATGCACTTATAGCAAATGAAAAAATTTATAGCAAGTCAAAAATACATAAAATATCAACAATGAAATGCATATTACACTGTTTAGAAGATAAGATAGATACTATCATCTAAAACTTAGTTCCTTGTCCAAATCTGTAAAAATATGTATTTGGAGAAACATCCGCAATCTAGTAATGACAGTAATTGATGTGGCGAAAGTATCGTTAATAATTAAGCACTATTAAAAAAGGTGTTTATGAATGGTTCAAGTTGACTGGTTTGATAGTTTTCAGTGTTAATCTGGAACTACCAGATAATGCAATTCTAGTGTGCTATTAAAATGGAAAATTTTAAGGAAACTGAAACTATTCAGGGTGGGACAATACCTATTAGCACCTCAGATATCTTCGAAATTATAAGTTTCACAGAAATATTTGCTGAAATAAAATTGCACAGTATGAAGGGGGCCATCCGGTGGCGAAAATATGTTTTAGCAGGTGGTTGTACTTCGAATATTTGAAGGTTATCTCCATTTTTTAAAATGGATCGGTATGCTTTTGCTTCCGTATCATGATAGGGGATCTTAAAACGAGTTCAACGGCCTTTTACATAAGGTCAAGAAACTAAGGTCATAGAAAGTAGGGAGAGTCGATAATACTTACCGTTTCGGTAGTAAATAAAACATACATTTATAGTAGGTGTTCAAAATAATGACCATTACTGTCAATGCAACATTGGATTCTTTTTACGATTGATTGACTTGCAAGTTTTACAGCGTCAGAACTTATTGACGCACAGGCTGCAATAATTCCCTGTTGCATGTCGTAAGGTGTAGTTGGTACTTCCTTGTACACTTTATCTTTATAATCACTATCAATGTTTGCTAGACGTACGCGGATATACAGACATATTTTGAAGAAGACCTTCGAGGGCAAAAGATGAACCCTTTGATATATCGCTCCTCTATAAACATGCAAAAAGGGCCAAGAGCGATATATCTCTGCTCATTTTTTATTACACTCATGCATCTTTGCTTAAAATTGTCTGGCATTTCTTGGATATGTATGAAAATTTCCTCTGGCATTCAAAGGGTTAAATAACCAAAATAAAAACATTTATTTGATGAACAGGCGTGTAATATTTACTATCTATAATTATTAGCTTCTTTTCGTTATTAATGTGCTATATTACTATACTATTTTATACACCACTAATAAAATACCAGAAAGAATATCCTCCAAACTGCAACGCTATTCCAACGAGACACAAATGTATTATCAAGTTCTGTACTCTTAAAACTAAAAAGAATTTAGCCATCCAACCCCACGAACTTCCGTTTACCTAACAAATTTCTTCGAAAAAGGAAGACGAACGATCTCGTCCAAGACCTGTCGCCTTTCGACAAAACGTATTCTGATCGTCAATGGCGTCTGTTTGTACATTCATTCTCCCTGTTAATTACTTTCCGTCTATATTTGCTCTGCCGGCGAGTGTCACCCTTTTCGCGAACGAAATCGAGTCCTTTTTTTTCGTCGGAGGGACCGCGAAGAAAGAAGTTGGAGGGAGAAATGGAAGAGTAGAAAATACTTTTCATCCCATTCGACACAATCGCGGCTCAGCGGCGGCGCGCGGCGCGGCGGGCTGACTGAAAGAGAGCAGAGCCCTCTCGCAAACGGGGGAAGGGATCCGATAAACTCGAATGACGCTCGGGCTCACCTAATTACGCGATAAATGCGTGACTGCTCGCGCTGGATGAGCCAGGGTGTCGCTGCTAATTACTAATTACTCGTTAGAACACGTGGGCGCGAGGCCTTCTCCCACTCCCGCCCCCACTGACGCCCCTCCCCCAACTTCCAGGCGAAAGTAAATGCAAAAAGTGCGCATTATCTTGCGTCGAGAGCGTGTGGCGGCAATAAATAGAGAGCAAACGAAGACCATTTTCACGTGGCGAACAGAGAGCCCCCCGGTGACGTTGGAACTCGTCGCGGAGTGTGACGACGGGGCACGTAGGCTCGGCGCCGGGAGGGCTGCGCACGCCACTGTAATTTTTTGTAATTATTTTATGGTAATGAGGCTAATTAAAAGGTAGAATGCCTCGAGGGGCCCCCGCGTTCAGAAAAGGAACGTGAATTGCGCGTGAGTATATATAGTATTGTGAGGTGGCACGCCCGTTCGCCTTTTGTCACCTGCGCGAAAGAGAGGGCGGGGGCGCGGGTTCGAAAAGGGTTGCACGAATCCGGGACCGGCCGATTCTTCGCGAAGGCTTTGTTCGTCGAGGATCGATCTCGCTGCTTCTTGTCTCGTTTCGAACTTGAGTGCAGACGTGTCGCTTCGACGCGAGAAGAAACGTCGAATCGCCCCCGAAAGCTGCGACAGGAGCGTCTTTCGTTTTCAGGCGACGACGCGAGAAAGATCCGCGTAATTCGGCGATGGTGTATGGTAGGGGGTCTCTCTTATGTGAACGAATTAGAGGACAAACGTGTTTAGACAAAAGAATTTTCATGTAATAAAACGACAAGTGGTTAACGTTTAATGTTAATTAATATTTGAGACAAACTTCGATATTATAGTATAAATAATTTTAAATGTAGAATAATTTTATATGTAGAATACAAAATAAAAAGAATAGTGGAAAGTGATTAAAGTCAGAACCTACCCCCTATGTTAAACCTTTATCTTATTTTTTTATGTAATTGCTACTAACAAATGACAATTGGAATAACTACTGCAAAATAGTACTATGAAATACTGGAATCACATTCATTTGTTATTCAACATTAGCGAGTGACATGTTGATTTCCTTATTCGTGGTTTATGATATTGTTTCATCAAATCTACTCGTTGATATATGTAGTAGAAATAGAGTAGAAGTAACAATCCATGTGGGTTGTAAACTGTTTGATGTTAAGGGTAATAATAAACGACGACACGTTTCTAAAGAAATTGTCTTTTCCTCAAATTTTCGAGACGTACAAGATTTGCAAAAGTGGATGGATTCTTCTAAAACTTGATAGGCAGTAGTGCCTTAGTATTCGCTAATATGACGCAAAATTTCATTCTAAAATAGGAAAATTTTGCCCATATTTGTGGATTACGAAATGAAATAGTAAATTGAAAACGTATAAAATTGTTCCAAATCGTAAAACATCAATCATGACATTTATAAACGATTTATACTTGCAAATTTATATTTAAACAAATATATATTTACATACATTTCAGATTATTTAGAGGTATCAGTTATGCAATAATACATTGCAATAATATATTGTATATGTTTTTAAAAATGTAGAAGAACTTTAGAAAAGAATGTAGGATTTTTTACAGTATCGAAAGCTTTCTAGTATTTTAAATAACAAGGACGTTCAAGGACCAATGTGTGCCGGAACAATGTTGGTATAAATTTAAATACGCACCGATTACTTCGTGCGACGTAGAGCGATGGTTCTCCGCGTATAAATTAATTTTGACAGACAAACGCCACCAACTAACACCATTAAATTTGGAAAAAATGCGAATTATAATACACTAGAATAATTGCGAAAAGTATTTTATATACGTGTACATAGCGAATATTCTGTAACATACTAATATATTACTTATTATACTATATTCCATTCAAATTTTTCGTGCATATTTTGCATATTTTTCGTGCATATTTTGGATATTTTTCATGCATATTTTGCGTATGCATGTTACATATTTATCGTGCATAAACTTCCGCAGTCTAGTAATATGTTAGCAATCTTTCTCGTTTCTTGGATTCTATTCCATTAATTTTTCCGTAAGCAACGGTTTCAGATACCATTTCACAAGCTGACTTATTACATAATCTGACACTCGGTAAAATAGTCGAAGTTTGGTCTGAGAAATGAAAGTCGCGAGCACGGAACGGTTATCATCGATTCGCCGTGGACGTTATCTAGACCGTCGTAGATCCACGATCATTTTTCGTTATCAGATCGGGGCTTTTCTGTTGCGTTACGTCACGGTCCGGTAGAGTGACTATCGTACGCGTCGAAGCGACGCGCTGAAGCACGCTGCTCACTTGCTCATTACACGTCCCGATACTCGACGTAACGGGCACTCCTGTCCCTCTCCACCGTCGCCTCCAGTCGACGACGATGGTCCTTCTTCCCTGAAAAGTGGCAAGGACGTCCGAAACACCATTTTATAATTACAATCCGTCGTCGTCGCTTGCAATTATGCCGTTCGTCCGGAACCGCGCGGAAGAAACAACGCCCTGGTCGCCCGCCTCCGCGAGCGCGTCCCGGCTTGAAGAATCCTCTAGAAAATGGGGAAAAAAAACATACACGCCCGGGACATGCATACACACAACAAAACGGGGAGAGAAAAAAGGACGAAACAAAAATAAAGGGCTCCGTCGTGCTCGCGGAACCGAGCTACCGAGCGAGGACGAGCGACGCGCGCTCCCGACTCGCGCACTAATTACTTAAACTCGCAATTAAGTGCACCCTCGCGGCGTCGGAGAAAGGATTCGCGGGAGCGTGATTCGCACCTTCCCCCGTTTTTTTTTGCACTTCGTCCGGCACCCCCTGGCTCCCGCTGCCTCTTCTGTGCCTCTCTCTCCTTTCCCTTCATTCGCCTTTACACGTTCGCTCATACGTGCACAGGTGCGCCGAGATTTTTCACCCTTTCTTCCTGACTTTCTTTCTTCGTCCCTCGGCGCGGTCCTCCTTTGAGCGTAAAGAGTTTCATTTTTTAGGAGGCTGCTTCCAGTCCCGGAACCCGCCGGCAGTCTTTGACGACGGAATATCCGGCTATCCTAGCGCCTCGCGCGTGTCCCAGTAAACTATCGGGCTTGGGGGCGTTGAATTCTGGCGAACTTTTAGCCCAGACGCGATCGGGGACTGATAAGTTTGGCGTACGAAGAATTAATAAGCTGTTGAATTTGGAACTTTTCGAGTAATCAATTTTTGAAGAATAGGAGACTTAGTGATCTGGAGGTATTAGCATATTATTATAAAATCGTAGGTGAAGGCTTGTGGAAAGTAGAGTACAAAATTGTCTCTTTGGCAGTCTTTTATGAGCTGGAAGCTTATTTGGAGTCCTCAAACATTTCGATTCGAAGTTCGAGACATCTTCAGGGGAAGTGTGATAAGTAATAGTAGCAAAGTGTCATTGTAATCATTAATCAAAGTAGTTTGCTTTAGGAAATATATAGAAGGAAAGATAATATAAAATTAACAGTTCAAGAAAACTTTTTTCAAATATGAAATAAACTAGACAATTATTTTGTTCTGAGCGGAGGAATTGATAATTATTGATTTTAAAACAATTCAGAATGGTAAACTATGCAACTTCCTAAGCTTCCTAAGCGAGGTAACAGTTGATCAAATTTTCTTACAATTAGAATATACATTTATTCTTAACGTAGATACACACACAACTACTCTTCTCATTCAATGATCTAATTTCTGTCTATTTACATGTAAAATTTATGTTTATGTAAGATATACAATAATAATAATTGATAAAAATATTACCGAATTGACCCTACTGAATTGTCACAAAATCATTTATTCTTAATTGTTTCTGTTAGTATAAAATAATTGTTTGATCTAATTCCACATGTAGAAGGTATTTTTTGAACAGTTACTTTTATATCAATCTTTCTCATACACATATGTTTCTAAAAGGAATCTATTTCAATAAATTATAAGAACAATGGTTTGCTATAATGACTTATCATTTTTGTTCCTATAAAAAAATATTTTCTACCGCGACAGCTATTAAAATTGCTCTTAAAAAATATTTTACTTCAAAGTTGTCAATAATAATGAAGATTATATTCCAGTTTCTTTTGTTTCAAATATACCCAGTGGTCATATAGCAATAAATTAAGCATTAGTGTTTTTACCAGTACTCACTTGCGCACGTGTTGAATCATTTTCAAATGTTCGTTATGTTTCATTGAACATTTAAAAAAAGAAAAACAGGTCTAATAATACCATGAAGGTAGCATTACTCGGTTCGACAGTGTGTCCAAATGAACACTGAAAAAAGCAGCTTTATGCAAACATTTTCTTAATCTAGATAATATTCTTCAAATGTATTTTTCGAGAAATGCAAAAATGAATCGACTTTTCTGTAAATTTTACGGTGTTGTAACTGTAATACAGTTTAAGAAAAAGTGCAGCATCGTCTAAGAAAGATTTGCGAGATTTACGGTGTTGTCTCCGTAATACAGTTTACGAAGAAGTGCAGCATCTTCTAAGGAAGATCTGCGAGATTTACGGTGTTGTCTCCGTAATACGGTTTTAGAAGAAGTGCTGCATCTTCTAAGGCAGATCTGTGAGATTTACGAGTGATTCGGTTTTCTTTTGACAAGTGGAAAATTCTTTCGTTCGTTGTTTTGATTCTTTCCTTGCCAAGCCTCTTACACGTCGCAGTTCTGTTGGTCCCATAATTGTATTATTGATTTGCATTATTTTTAGGATACTAGAATAGCCTGTATTGATAATACTCGGTGGAATATCAGTAGCAATTTTCAAAATTGCAATGTTAGTAATTACTTTTCTCGAACCAAAGGACCAAATAAAATTGTTCAGCCTCTCATTCCGATTCTGTGTTGAATATCCCACACAGCGTTTTTAAATAGGCGTTTGTAAATAGGCTATATTGCTTGTATAATATTTGCATGTAGTACCGGTTTATGTTTATAATCATACAATCAAATAAAATTTAAAACCATTTAGAAATCTTGTGGCGTATACCTCGAGATATGGTTTGTATCGGAGGCTGAAACCTTTCACATTTTATTCTCAAAACATTGAACTATTATTCAACCAAAAAAGAGTTCGATCTTATTAAAATTTCAGTGTCCTAACTCTTATAGGGGGTCTCCCTACTGTAACGCCTTGAAAGCTAGATGATATTTGGGAATTTTTTTATTTAAAGAAACCTAACGAACGTGAATTTCAAACTGTTTGAATATAAAAATCAAACAAATCAAAAAGATTCTTAATCTGTATGAGTGTGATTATCGTCTTAACATAGAATAAAAAAGAATATTGGACAATAACACAACATATTGACATTTGATAAAAATGTTCCAAAAATGTAGTTAATTTTTTAAACCGCTAAACTTTAATATCGCAAATATTCACTCCATTCTGGCCCGGGACGAGAATAGGATACCTAATGAATATAAGTGTCCAGTTTTAAGTAAATCGGTTCATTGGTTTTTGAGATATCGAGTCTGTCAGTTTAAAAACTGCAAGTTTACAGGAAACTCGTTTCCATTTGTATCTGTTATTTTATTTCAACTAAATCCTTTTGGAATTACATTTCTAACATATTAAACTGTTAAAAAAAGTGCACTTGACACAGAGAAACCCCTTAAATAAAATAAAATAAAATGTACAGTATCGATACCGATATTAAATATAGGTACCAGCAATAGATGACAGAGTTTTCAACAGAAACAGTTCGCTATTTCTAGCAGATGTCCATGGCATCGGTGTTCGAACGTTCGCGAAAGAGCACCGTTATCGTGGCTGATCGTTCTCCCCGCCCGTGGTTTCTCCGGTGCATCGGATGCACCGTCGGCGTCTGCGCACTGACATTGCTGTATGAACAATCCTGCGCGCACAGCCGACCCCATGCACGTGTGAACCACACGTACGAATTGCGCGGTCACGCATGCGCTACGAGTAGACCTGCTCCAATCCGGATTCGCGACTGGCGAACTAGGGATGGAAGAAAAATGGCTTTCGTTCGTGGAATCGCGATAACGACTCCGTCCAGTTGCAAAACGTCCGAGTAGCGCATTAGGTCGAACCGTCGACCGGTACCTTCTCCAAACTCACGGAACGTCTCATTCGATGTTTTATCCCTTTATTGCCGATTGTCAGGCCACTAGATGCAAAAATGTGTCTGGATGTCGATCCTCCAATTTTTAGTTCGTTATACTTTGGTACTTGTGATTGTATTATACATAGTATCGTGGTACTGGAAGCACAATAATGGCACTGGTAGTCGACAGTGCATCAGAAATGGACGGTTTTTGAAAAAATAGTCACGATTCTTTTAGTATCATAGTGTGGAATTAGATTAAACATGATTATAGATTGTACATGTATTGAATTTGCAGAATAATCTTTGGAAGGATCTAGCTGATTTGTTTAAAATTGGTTTATTTCGAACACAGTATCATGGACACGAAGAGGTTAATCTTATTTTTAAATGTAATGATATATTGTCTTAAAAGTCTGGTAATGGTTAAACCTCATTGGAGAAACTTTTTTAAATATTAGGAAATGATATAATTTTAATTGTGAATCGATAATTATTTAACTTATTATTTTAGATTGTAAGATATGTAATTTTAGAATACCATTTTCCTTCGATGGTCTCTATATCTCAGCATTTCTTAAATCTATGGTCGAATTAATACCTATGGCGTCAGGATTGGTAAAAGAAATTTTAAGAGCCCATACCGGATACATTAATAAAAAGAAAATTGAATTGCTTCTATCATCACTGCCAAGATATTAAATAAATAATTGTTGAAATATATTACCTAATGCAATACAGGATGCATACAAATACATGAGTGATATTCATTAATATATTCGCAATTTTCTTTAAATATTTATTTTAATCGAGGAAGTGTCCACATATTTATGAGCGTAGGTGCACATAGTACTCCACAATCGCATTGCACAGACGTACTGTAAAAACAACGTCACTATTTGTCCATATCCGCAGAATTTTCGAATAAAGAAACATACCGAGAAAATTTATTTAACGTCAGAGATATCTATCTCGTCTGTTGAATAAAATTTGTTCCGCACCGTTCGTTACACCCTGTGCCTCACATTCGACGAGACAAACCGCGTCAATTATCCTCGAGCAGCGTAAGTTACACAAACCTCCCATCGCGAAATCTCGAATGAGAAGACCGAGTTCCGGTATTCCGTCATTCCCCTGCCGCCCCCTGAGAAAATATATTCACCGAGCCACAATATCGCATGCAACAAGCGCACCGAATGATTCCAGCTCAGGGATCCTTTTTCGCCGGCAAATGATCCATTCGCGTCACGCGTAATTGTAAACGTCCCCTTAAAGACATCTCGTTAAATACCAGCGCAGAGTCGGGGGCCGCGTAGGTGAAAACGTCGACGTTATTAACTCTCTCGTTCGGGTGTCGCATCGGTATCGCGAATGGAAGGGAAAAAAGAGACGGATAGAGATGGAAGGAAAATCGGAAGCCGCGTGTCTGGGCCAAGCTAGCGTAAAGGCGAGTTTCCAGCGATCTCATTGTCCGCGGTGGCGGCACAAAGGAGTACGCGACATCAAAGACGAGTCAAAGTTATCGCCGCGGGCTGTACATTCCCGATATTAGCCCTCTGTTGGCACGGCCGGCCGGCTAATAAACCTTTTCGCCTGTTCGACAGACACGCGATTCTTGCTATCACGGGCCCCGACGTGTTAACGCGCGAGCCGCCGCCCTGGAAAAAGAATAGCTGTCGGATTAACGGAAAGCTGGAATTAACGTCGCGTATCGCCGCGATAGGGAGGAGTATCGAGATGGAGTTCCACGCGGAACGATCGGTTAACCCTTTGCGAACGGGCGTTATGGGGTAGGACGTGGAAGGAAGGGGGTATCCTCGGACACTTTTTTTGTTTTGGATATTTTGCATACAACCAGAGGCATAGAGATAAATAAAACTGCACTAAGACCACGAAGGGATGTGTATTTACGTAACTAGGAACAGAGAGAAAATAAAATGTTTTTTTTTGACACAAAATTACCTTAAAATGAGACTTAATTTTAGCCTCTCTGGAAAAATGGAGGGTAAACTCAGCCACCATAGAATTTAAGTAACATAAAGATCACAATTATAATATTAGGTTGTCCCAAAAGTTTCTTTCGTGACTTGCACACAGTTATTTTGCGTAGCAATGTTTATATAAATAGACATCTTAATTTCTTAGATGTTAATGTTGTAACAGTAATGGAGCAAAATGAATCGTACGTAATTCAATGATTAAACATAAAATATTGTTTATGTACACCTCTTACTTATTAATGAAATGGAAGAAATTTTTGGGACAACCTAATACAAATGTGATGGAATTATATCTACACATGCTTCGTGAGCTCATCTTATACAGGGTAACCAACCTGCTACAGAACAATAATTCCCAAACTATTCTCGATAAGAAAAAAATTTCTCAGGTAAAAGTTACTATTTTTTCTCCGATACGTGTTCTGAGGCTGCGTCAATGACACCACCATCTTTTTTAAGGGAATTAAGAGAGTTATAAATGCTAACGTTGAGATGAGATCATTGACCTGTACTACACAATCATTTTCCGTAATATGAATCTTCAAAATTGAGTTTGAAATCAAAGGATTAATAATGAATGGTATGAAATCAGTTTTCGCTAAAATCTGACGCTATAATGTAGATCATACAAAGAGCTTTCTTTGACATAACACATAATATTTTATCAAATGATATTTTAGTTTCGCGGGAAATTTTAAACTTGACAGAAACGGCCATTACCTGTGTTGTACTACCGTTTGCCTGTTCTTTCTCATAATCGACAAAGAAAGGCGCACAGTATTCATTATCTTTGCGTTTAGTGACTGGTATAGTCATCGTCAAATTGTTAATGGCGTGATTTTCAAGCCGTGACGAATTTTGATACTCTGTGAATGGATTGATTGGCTGAGACGTAATTGGTTAATTGACACCTCGATCTTCGTGTACAAAGAAACGATTGTAATTGTTCGACCAAGAATGATCGCTTGTAGAAATCCCACAGCACAAATGATCTTTCTGGAAGTAGCGAAGATATCAGTAATCTTTCACGTTCCGTACAAAAACTTATTAAGCACTCGGCTATCAAGGATAAGAATAACGATTGTACGATAAAATTACTGCAAGCGATCTTCAGATTAGTGGAACTGAAGAGATAAATACTGCTCTCTGACCTCAACGTTCAAGAAATAAATACTGTATAAAGAATTAGTAGATTTTGGTAAAAATTGTAGGTTGAATATGGATAATACATAACCAAAAACACAAGGGTCTGTTTATTTCGTATGCATCGTTTTAGATCATTTAGGTCTGTAATATAAAAATAATTGACAGTAAACCTTGATTACAAATTAAAACACATGAATTAGCAGATAATTTACGTTCTAATACCGAGTACTGATGAAAATAACGAAATTCTGAAGCTGGACACCGCAAATTTGTATCGTTAGGGCGAAGATAAAAGTTTCAATATATATTTTAAAATATCAATGTTGTAAATATGTAGGGTACAAATAAAAAGATTTTCATAATTTCTTCATAACCAGAAATAGAATTTGAAGTGACGTGAATTCACGTCAGCGGTCTCGAATGTGTTAACAATCAATGTAGATTTATGTATACGTTTTTATATCAAATTAAAATTATACATTTAATATTGAAAATTACCTAAAACACAAAGGTCGAAACGTTGAAGTATAATACATTCAGACCACGTTTCTTCAATTATATTTCTTTCGAGTTGATTTATCGTAAGAAGAAGCTAGATTTACTTTCAGTGCAATAGTAAATAAACACTGATAATGACGCCGTACGCGATGGTTCACGCACGAGTTGCGACGAAGAAAAGTCCTCAGGAATGTGCACGGTCGAGCGACGTCAAACGTAATTGCTTTCCTCTGTTCACCCCGCCCCCTCCCTCCCCCTCCGCGGATGATAATTCGCGGCTCGATGAAAAAATTGCCGATGACTCGGCACACGCAGCCTTTCCACAAGAGAAGACGCAGACGTTTGCAGACGCGGCCTTTGCAGTCCCTCAAACTTCGCGCCTCGAGCCGACGCTAATTAATCTCATTATCGGTTTAATCGTTCGGAGATGCGTATCAATTAATAACACCGTGTCGATGATTCGCGCGTCTCGTGGATCGACTGAAAGCAAAAACTGGACCTCGTCAAAAATCCAAGTGATTACATTTTTGTCGAGCTCGAAACATTTTCTCCAACGCATTGGCGGATTAACTCTTTGAAGTTAGGTGGGTTTTGCTTAGCTTTAATATTTTATTTAATTTGTTTAATTTAGTCATGTACTAAATGTCCGTGTTATGAACGAACGCTAAATCGGAAAAAGGAAATTTATACACGTGAAAACGCATTAGTAAGTTGTTGACACTGTGGTGAAGGGATGCTGAATTGTGTGGTGCAGTGAATTGTTATCTTTTCTAACGGTAGATGTTCTTTTCTTTCTTCGACATTTATTATGAGTGAGTAAATCGTATTTTAATAAAAACAATCATGTTATTTGATGTGTTATATTAATTTTGAAGCTGAATGAGTAACGAGACTGTATTCTGTGCAGTTTCAGATCTATATTTCTTTTAAATCATGTACCTTGAAAATTTAAGCTCCTTTCACAGAGCCTAAACTTAAAATTTACTCTAGACTTAAAATTCAGAGCTCTAAAATTTAATCGTAGCTATTACTTTTACGTTAATTATAACGTTGATAATTGTATGTCTATACAATGAGAAGATAATTAATCTGTACTAAAGAAATTGAAATTACCATGTTATGACATTAACAGTTTAGTAGTTGAGTTGTTCTTTGTTAGAGCAATTAATTCTCAAGATGTTTTTTCTCAAGAAATACATAAATGACTTAGGAGTTGAGAGAAGTTAACATTTATATACCAAACGAAATTAGAGAAAGATAGAACGGTTTTTGGGAGAAACGACCAATAAATTTTAATCAATTTGTCCCTGAAAAGATTAAACATTCTGAATCCTTGCGGATTATATCCTAGACAATCTTCTGTTTTGTTTCCAATACATAATCCGCCACTGCAGTGGCATTCGAACGAACCTAACAAACTCGTTTTTCGTCGGACTCATAATTTCGGATTGTGTCGCGGTGATTTGTGTAGAAATTAAACGAATTCCAAACCAGCCAGAGATTTGGGGGAGTGTGGGGGATCGAAGTCGTCCTCTAAAATAGACGGCCTACTGGCAAAAAGAAACTCTCTGGACTGTGCATAACAACTTGGAGAGTAGGACTAGTTACACAGAAAATTGTTGTCCTTTTTAGAAAACGATATATTTTTCAAGCTCAATCATTTAATCTGCCTATGTTGGGTTCATTAGACCTTTCGCACCTAGAATATGGACGTGGTTTTCGATCAGGTTTGACTGCTTTTGAATTAGGCGAATTACTTACTGTCAAGCAAACATATTTATGGAAAACAGTATTTGTAGCGTGCCGATTAAGAATCCTCCTTTTTGTGCAGTTTTGTTTTATATATATGCTACTACATTGTTAAGTTTTGTTTTTAGTTCGAAAATAAAACCATAAGTGCATGATAAGTTAGTATACATATGTATATTGTACATGTATATTGTACATATAGACGTTTCATTATTTCATTGGAAATCCTTTGGTCACTTTTAATACATTATTCATTTCTATCTACAACTTTATTACCTTCTTTTTCTTATTTCTTTTTCTCTATATGATTGTTTAATTCTGATTTTATAATCGATGAAAATTTCTGTTTCTTATTTAGCTTACTTTTATGTAGAGTTTTATTTATTATATATTATATATATAAGACTATGCCCCAAATCAATTGATACGATCAAATAACAATAATACGATTAACTCTAACAATAATAATTATTTTCTAGATTCCATCGATTGGGAATGAGAACAGAGACGAGCAATATTTTATTCAAACAATAGATTCGCAAACACTTATTCAATTGTATATAATTATGTTCTCCAAATGATATTAGAACATTTATCAAACAAATACCGAAATAATAGCTTTGTATCCTCTGTTAGGTGTTCGCAATTTTTACCTGGATGAATGTTTTAGCCGAGGGTGGCCTGAAACGTAAGGTGAAAAGCTTTAGAAGTAAATGTACAGATATAATTGCACCGATTGCGGTGTCCCCTGATAATTATATTCCTGATTATTCGCGTGACTCGAGGCTGCGGAGTCGAGTCGTTTTCCAAATCGTTTTCGAGAGGGCTTGAAAAAGAGAGAAAGACAGAGCGAGAGCAGGAGAGCTGTGCCACAAATCATCCTCGAAGAAATCTAATTTACTGGCGCACACGGCTTAGGACTGGACTAGAGGCCAGGTCCAACCGAAACGTGGGAAGTTGAAAAATGCGAATGCCTATTAAAGATTCGGTGACGTCCTTCGCTTGGCCGCCGATTTACCGGTTACCGGTTTCACGGGTCAGCCTCATCGCGGTAATTTACTGGTCAGCTTACCGCGATTAGCCGGCTCCTTTGTCACTATTAATCTGACCCGGCCAAGTCGAATGCTATCGACTTCGATTGCTCGAGGAACACCGTATCGTTGCAATTGTAAACGATTTTAGCGACGATGCGCTTCAAACATTGCGTGCTTCGAGTAAAATGGAAAAGTAAATCAAAAGAAATAAGTAGTATGTCAGATATAGCAACGGTAGCTTTAAATATTATTATTATCTGAGAAGAATGTGTTTAACCTCGTAGAGTTTTATAGATATATTGATGGCAATTTTATCATCATTTCAAAGAATCAATTAAACAATATGTACGGCACTTTTGATTCGATACATAATGGAATATAATTTACAATGCAGTTGAAGCAGTATTACAATTTCCTTGACACATTAATAATTATAAATTATAATTACGTCATTCAATGATTGGTACATCCAGTCTACTGCTTCGGGGAGATGTATGAACTATCTATCCAATCATCCATCATACCACAAAGTAGGTACAATTTTCTATTTAATTGGCAGAAATTTATTACTTTCTGACTCGTTTGTGACATCACGGTTTCGCAAGAAACCAATTAACTTGAAACAAAATTTTCTGTTACGAAATAATAATCGTATCCATCGTATCAATGAACACATCAAAAAATGCATCCGCATTCTTTACACACGAAGTATATGTTTACTAATAGCAACAGAAAATTATATCGTAATACGATTCGTCAAATATATTTCCACAAAGATCTTAGAATGATCTTAGATCTTCTTCATAAACTTAAAAATTAGATCAAGTACAATATTATATAGTCTTTAATTTGAGTTCATTTTCTTTATATTGCTATTTGCATAGTATAATTTTCCACGAGTCATATTCATAATTATACTGCGGATTTTTATGCAAAATAAAATCTTGGCAAACGTGTCTACAAAAATTGAATCTAAATAGGAATTTATTTTACTCTGCAAATATTATAATCTGAACTTTACTCTCAATACTTTTTATGTTCTTCCATACTGTGTGCCTTTTGTAGTTTCTCGCACATTCAAATTTTCTATAAATGCATAAAGATCCGCAGTCTATTCATAATTCTTGTCTTTTCCATTTATACAGAGTGGGGCAATAACTATTGCACCTTAGATATCTTCGAAACTATAAGTTTCACAGAAATATTTGCTGAAATACAATTGCACAGTACTAAGAGAGTCATCAGGTGGCGATAATAGTTTTCTTTCTGGTGGAGGTATCTTCGGGCATTTAAAAGTCACCTCCATTTTTTTAAATGGATCGGTATGTTTCTGCTTCCGTATCGTGATAGAGGATCTTAAAACGAGTTCAACAACCTATTATACAAGGTCATTGGAGGTCACAGAAAGTAGAGAAAGGCGATAATACTTAAGGTTTTGGTAGTAAATTTCTTTGGTAGTAAATTGGTGTATTTCGATCTACACATCGAAATAGTCCAGAACTATTGGTCAAGAAACTACACACCAATGTTCTACTCGTATTTCAATTGCAATCAATCCTCTATTTAGTGAATTAAAGAAAGAGCTATATCATACAGTACAACATAAATAGCAAAATGAAATATAAACATGGGCTACGCCACGATGAAAAAGCGAAATTCAGCAACGTCGGAGTCATGAATACAAATGAGGAAATGAATGATTTGCATTCGATTGTAATCAGCATAGATTTCTCGCGGTTTTCTTGTACTTGCGGATTGAAGCAAGGTGGAGAACGTAGGATCGGAATCCCGGAGTCCTGGTTATCCTAATATGACACGTCCAGACGCGAGCAACAGCCTCCCGTCGGGATCAGGACCTTTATATATGTCTATACGGTGTCCTCAACGTGCTTGGACGCTCCTAGCAGGGCCCCGTCGTCATTTTCTTTTTTACGTATTCGATATTTAATTGCTCGTGACTCATCCACACGAAAATAGAAACCATTCGGATGAGTCTTCGAATTGAAAGTCGAAGTATTTCCGTTCTGCTCCTAATTATTCGATTTGAACGTAGATTTATTAAAGATTCGAAGAATAATTGTTTAAAACATGAAAACTACACACGAGGAGTTGCATTAAACATGTAGAACAATGACCATAATTGCAATTTAACGCTATCATGAGTGAAATGTATTAATTCTATCGATATTAAAAATTTTAGTACATGGCCTCATTTTGATTTAGCAGTTGGCCCCTTGCACTATTAGAGGAAAGATGTTAAAAATGTATAAACAGTATTGGAAGCTTCGCGCAACGTACTGTTTATTTCGGTGAAGAGAGTTGTTAGCAAAACTGGTATTTTTAAATTAAAAAGGTGTTTGGTGTAATTGAAGATATAATTGGTTAATTTCGATGAAAGCTGTCGAACATTTTTCTTCTTTTTTTTGTAAATAGACTGCATTCATAGTTAGAAAATTTAGAAGAGCTTTATTATAATATGTACTATGATCGATTACAATTATACATACGTGAAATGGACTATCGGACACATCGCCACCGTAATTCGTTTTACATGATGCCATCTTCTTCTAGGTTTTGAATCACAATTTCTCCATTAACCTGTTCAATATTGTCTGTTTGTTTATCGTCACAAAGTTGTCCAAGTCATTTCGTATGCCTTTAAGCCTTTAAGTATGGAAAATCAAAGGAAGCATTTACGAGAAGTAATGTATATTGTTTTAAAAAAGACAAAAATGTCAACGATACTGTGAACGAAATTTGCACTGTTTACAGGGGTAGTTCAACAAGCGTTAAGACAGTTCGCAGTTTGTTTAGGATACTCAGCGCTGATAAATTTAATCTGGGACAACTTAATATAAGAATTACACTTCGTTGTTTGAAAGTTTTATCCTCTACTGTTTTCCTAATAATTCCGAAAAATGTAAGAGATCGAACGCCTTCGATTAGAAGAAAATCCAACGAGCAAAGTTTCAGAGTGGCCTGCGAGCTATCCATGACACGGCAATTACTAAATAGTCTACGAGCGACTCGGAACAGTCCGAGAATCTCGTTCGTCGAGTCGGATCAGGGCGACCACAGAGATATCACGATCAACGATCGTAGGATCGTTGATCGCGATAACGATACGGGCCAATAGGCGTGAACCTGTTTCCCGTCGGAACGGAAGAAAAACGCATCCCTTCTGGCGCGCGAGCGTGGATTTAGTCGCGCGTGGCCAACGACAGGTGAAAAGCAACAAGAAAGAAGAGATAGTGGGCCCTAACATACAAGTCGTTACGTCCACCTATTTAACGCCGATTTATTATTTTCCGCTGTGTACGCTGGGATGATCATCGTTAACAAATGGCGGCAGGTTTGTGTGGGGAACGGGCGTCCTCGATTATGAACCACTGATATACGAGGCCGCGTCACGTGCGCGGGAAACGCGTGAAAAAATTCATTAGCTGCAGATGCGGCCGATTGATTAACGATTTTTATTAGCTCGGTCCGATGCACCCCTCGCGATATTATTTCACCGGAAACGCGTCGCGCCCCCCTGCGGCGGTTCGCGTGAAGCCGAAGCGAACGATGCTTTAGAGTCGATGCTGCTGGCCTCGCGTAACGCAATCGACTGTGTTGAAATGCACCAGAGAATTGATCCGGACAAAATTGATCCTTTTAGTGTCGAACAACGATACATCGTCGTTGACTACACTTGCGAAAAGTGTCGATGGCGATACATCGTTGCGCACGAGTCCTTACGCGTTCGAACTTGAAAATCACAAGTAGAAATACGGAATCTGTGTGAGCGTTGAATTTCATATTTGATATTATGCTAAGTAAATTGTCGAAGAACGATGCGAAACTATTCGTTAATTGTTAGGGTTAAGGGTAATAAATGTCTACACTTTTGTACTTGAAGTTCTGTGTTGATGTATTGACATCAAAAATATAGCAGTCTATTTAAAATAATGGTTTACCGTGCAGTCTCCGAAATGCGTCTACCTATAAAAGGAACATGTTCACTGCATAATTTACTCCTACAAGTCATGCAACTTTTGTTTTTTTATTCAATGTATACTTTCGGAGTTAATCAAGATATGCAAATTGCGTGTAGCACCCTGTATAAACAGGGTGCATTATAAGTCTGTCCTAACGATTTTTCAGGCAGTCCCGATATAATTTGACCAAAAAATATTTCGAACAAAAATTAATCAGTACTTACTAAATACTAAATACTATTTAGCCATCAAGAGATTGCGATTTGAAAAATAGCAAAATTATAGCGTATAACAGATCATTGAATTCGTTTCGATGTCGCTTACAAAACTATAAAGTTAAAAATATATGATCTCACTTAAACAAATCGTGATGACCTTAAATTTTTGCTAGAGAAAATATTTTTTGCTATTTTTCAAATTGCTACTCTTGGTGATTGCATGCTGATTAACATTTTGTTTCTTAGATTTTTGGAACTACCTGACAAATCATAGGGATTGCCTCACAAATCGATTAACTCCACCAGTCACATAAAAATTGTAACATTACTGACGATTATTTTTTGGCTATTCTTTATTAATTTTATATACCGTTATTAATTTCATATACCGTTCGATGAAAGCTACATCTGTATTTATGCATTCTATAATACTTATCTGAATTTATACTATAAAGGGAATTTTAAAAAATAACGTACATTATTTCATCGGAATCTCTCAACTTTTTCATATGTCAATATTTTCTACAAATACTATTACACTCCTTCCACAAATATTAACCCTTTGCACTCGAGGCCTTTTTTCTGGTATCTACCAGCGACTCGAGATGTTTCTTAGCATTCTATTGCCATGAATTCTAAGCTATCTAGATTTGAGAATAAGGTCACTTTTACCTCGCCGACAGTCATTTTATTGACACTTGAAGCTCCAAAGAAATTAAACCTAAAGAAATATTAGGTATTGTAGATTTGCTGCATGAAGCCTAATGGTGACTGAGAGTCACCTCTCGAGTGCAAAGGGTTAAAAAGTGATACAATGTAACCCTTTGAGTGCCAAGAAGCGAAATATCGCTCCTGCATACACTTGTAAAAAGGGCCAAGAGCGACATATCGCTGCTCAGTTTTGTTTACAATCGTGATCTTTTCCAGCGATGGACAAAACCCTAGGCTTCGAATAAATCTGAAGTTTGCCTACATGTTTGTCTCGTTTCCTCTTTTGGATATTTTCCAAAGAAGGAAACAAGACAAACACATCGGCAAACTTCAAGTTTATTCGAAGCCTAGGGTTTTGTCCATCTCTGATCTTTTTCTAAAATTGTTTGGTATTTCTCGGACATATATGAAAATTTTCTCTGGCACGCAAATGGTTAAACCTGAAAAATTGAAATTCTCGAAGTGGTCCAAAACAATCTCGAAAGTCAGATTGAACAGAAGGTACCTTGGGACAGAATAGAACCAGAGTATACCCTTATCAATCGTCGCGCGACCCGACCACCGTCATTTTTCCCCGTTCCGTTTTCCAGATTCCACTGTTTTCCCTCGGCCACGTGAACTGTCGCGGGAAAAATAATTAAATCGCGTTAATTCAGCCAGTTGGGGCCACGAGTGGCGTAAATCTATCAGAAATTTCAACGGGCGCGGGACAGGGCAGTGAAATACTAGGAAACATTCCAGTATAATTCCCGGGAGCGCTCTTCCTGCGACGAGGGCAAGGCCTCTCTGTCTCCCCTTCCCCCGCCCCGTCTCTCTTTCTCTCGCTCGGGTGGGCCGATATTATTTTTGAAAATCTCGCGCAAACGACGGCATTCCAGGGTGGGGCAGCCCCGGCATTAAATCATCCGGCTCGCGGTCGGTCGCTCGCCCGCTCGCGCCAGCAACGCTGGCAACGGCAGCAGCAACGGTGGCTGTTGCTCGTTCCGAGAGAGCTGGTTGGCAGTCGCCAGCGTCGCCGTAACCAACCTCTCGCACCGTAACCTACCATGACATACGGTTTATTGCGAATGTACTCCAACGCCGCTAATAAATTCCTTTTTGGCCAGCAGCGACCTATTTGAGCACAGTCGCTGCTGTTGCGCCCGCTCGGAACCCCCGTTTTTTTTATTTCGCGATTTACTGATCGCCGTTCGGTCGCTTTCCAACTTAATTTTCACACGACGTGCTCGGCCTGGCCGCCGATAAGGTTACGCCAGTGGTTTCCGAACTTTTTGGAGGTCGACCGTCTTGGAAAGAAAAGGGGCACCCTACGCTACAGAAGTGTGGAGAAACAATTTTTATTAGCATTTTTATTGTGTTTATCGTAATTCGATATTAAATGGTTCTCATTGATTTTTACTGGAAAGATCGTTTATTTAATGAATATAGCTTGCACGCGGGAAAAATAATTAAATCGAATAATTAAATAATGAATATAGAAAAGTTATTGAAGAAGATTTAATTCATAGGATCTTTATGAAGTATACAAATAAAATATCTGTTTACGGTTGTTATTTTAAATTTATTAAAGTGTAACGGTGTAACCATGAATTCGAACCATGAATAATTTGCATTGCAGAAATATTCTTGGTTTAAGTTTCTTATGTATTGATATATATTTAGTTCGTGTTATAATAATGGCCAATAAGTGAATGGTCAAGATATAAACAGTACCACCAATGTAAAGCAGACGATGTATCACCTCGTTTCGAGACTTTTATAAGTTTCGAGAGAAAGCTGAGATACTTGAAGTCTGAATGTTATTTTACTGCCACCAAATTTGGAATAGGATTGATATAATTGATCTAATTGATCTACATACATTCGTGTAGAACCAGTAGTCGCATGTTTCGATCACCGGATCTTACGCTACTTGATTTCTTCCTGTGGGGACACCTAAAAAATAAAGTTTACAATGATGTTCCCCGAACAGCAGAAAACATCTATCTTAGTATCTATCACGTACAGATTAAGAATACCGGTATCTCGTCACGTTTATGATTAGGAATTGTCTAACTGAGCATATTATACATTCGTACTCTACATAGTATACAAATCATATCTTATCTGATATTTCTGAATGAGATTAATAAACATAGAGCAGCACATACGTTCATGCTTACTAAGTTTGGATTCTTTATATATGTCAACTAAAAATGAATGCAGAATATAAATATTTGAACTCTGATTCCAACTTGATTAGTCTTGTATTGGTTGTATCGTTATTACCATTTATTTGTGTCTTTGAACAATCATACAAAATATTTCAGTAACACTTGTATTTATATTTATTCTATGGTTAAAAGTAAGACTAAGTCTTATAAGTTAAGTCTAAATATATTATACTTCTTTAAAATATGATTTATTTCCTGTTTAAGGATGGGAAATTGACTTTTATAAGAACGGATAAACATTTATTCGTTACGTAAATACGAAAACGATAATATTGTTATTTTTTAAATAAAAAATTTTATTTAAAGACTCATTGTTATTTTGAGAGTAGAATCAAAGGCACCGCTCCAAGAAAGGAATGTACATAATTTATTGAAACTTTCAGAACATTTTATACATATATTCAAGTAAATATTGTAAGTTTTTGCAAGTATTTATCCGGCAAATATGGAATCAGCTGCCACTCATGTTTTTCTCCTATATGAACCTAACTTCAAAAGTTATGAATTGTATTTTTAGAGATATTTAAACAAGGGAGTATAATTTTGTTCCACTTTTTCATGACTTTGTTTGTAGCAAAACAAGTCTGTAGGTCTGTATAGAGCATAATTACATAAAGAACCTAACTATCAATTTTTAAAATGATTGGTTAACTTTTTGCACTAGACTGTACATAAATTAAAAAAATAATTCATTTACCGAAAACAACAATTTTCAAGTTTAAGGAAATAATGATTTCATTTAAACTATTTATTGATTAAACAGCGATTACAACACTATATAGCGATCCTTCTTCTTATTTGTTTGCTTCGTTTTGAGCTTGTAACTCTTCTACTTGGTTTCTTCGAACCTAAACCTATTTCCCCCTTACAAGTCTTACTATCGTCACCTCTTGTATCACATGCGATGGCATTACTATCGGCATAGTCCATTAGACGGCTGTGTTATAACTTTGTTAACCTACATTTAGTAGAAATATCTTAAAATTCTTAACAAACAAGAAGACAAAATGTCTGTTTTCTGTCAAGAAGTAAAACAGAACCCTTTTCAAGCACAACGCGTTCTCTTTAGTCGGCTACAGCAACGCGACAAAATTCGCGCGAACGATCGGACAAGAACGAACCGTTCGAAAGGAAAGAAAGCAGAAATAAAAAGCATCGGGGCCAAAGAAGCACGAATCCGTGTTCCGTTTAACCGCCCCCCTTTGTCCCCCCTCCCAGGCTGATTCGCATCCGACTACCGCGTTTCGAGGATCCTCGAAAGCTACTCGAACGGCCCCCGGCCACGAATGTGCCGGACGGAGCGCAGAACTTACGAAACGCTCTCGCGAAAGCGCGAGCAAACACGCGCGAACCAAAGCACACGCACGGTCCACGACGAACCACTCGAGAATACTTAAACCGTGTACCGAGCTTAATTAGGGGTATGCCTGGAGAGCGGGAGTGGCCGTCGACGCACCAAGCCACGTGCGTTTTCTCGCGTCACGCTCGAAACCCGGCGACCCAACGTCGTCGAACCGACATCTAACCGAGTGTTTGCCGTTCGTTTCGTGTTCCACGCGCTTCCTCCCTTCGATTACGCGTGTATTTGATCGTCAACTGCCTCCGGAAGGCTGGAGTGTTTGCTCTCGTTCCGGTGGATGGTTTCTCCATTGCAACGGGACCTCCTGGTCAGCGGCGGATTTAGAAGAGCTCGAATCGGAGGGTGGGTCGACAAAAATCACGAAAAGTTCCATAGTTTCGACGATCGAAGAATCATATGTCTAAAGCCGGCGACTGGCTTGCAACAGAACGCTGTAATGTAACTGCTCGGCACGAATTTTACGGTTCGACGCCAACGTTACATTAGAAGGACCTTTTTGGAATCACGAATGCTCGCTTCGAAGTCTTGGCTGAATTCTCTCTCAATGCTTCCTACTCAGTTCAGTGAAAAGTAGACGATCAAAGAGGTTCGTCAAAAAACCGACAGACTAGTGGAGCACGGTCGAGCGCAAACCGAGCTCAAGAACGGTTCGGTTCGTCGCTCGCTAGTCCGCCAAACTAAGCGAATGTTCGCGTTACATTACAATGTTCTGTTGCAAGTCAGTCGCCGGCTTAATGATAATGAAAATTATGAGTCCTTTTGTGCTGGCAACTGTTTCACGGGTACACGTGATCGATTCATGGACATATAGGCCGTTTATTTTAAAAATAGTGCAAGTCTATTTTATGTTGTTTTATATAAATTCACTAAAAGCAATTAGTGATCCTAACAAAAAAAGTTGATGAAAAATTCCTACGCTATTTACACAGATGGTACCAATATAAAGAACTCGAACTTTGTAGGAAATGTGTGTATTTGCAGTGACCTAGGCAAGAATATAGCAAGAAGCGTAACTAATAATTCATCAATTTTTACTCCCGAATGCATCGCGTTGAGGGATGCCATAGACATTGCTTTAAGTGTTCCAAATAGAAATGCTCTAATATTCACTGACTCCTTAAGAGCGCTGCTCTCCTTAAATAATCTTAAGCTTGACATAAAAAGTAATCCGTATATTTTTGAAATAAGAAAAAAAATGTTATGTTGTTTCGATAAAATTAAAGGTTAACTTACTAGTCAATCCAAAAATATAAATTAATTATGTAAAGTCTGTCAACGGTTCTACTAATTTATCAATATGTGAGGTAATTCTTTAAATTTCTTTTAGGGCGAATTTAACTACAATAATATATATTTACAGGCTGTAAATGAACTGTACATCAATTGGTACGCAATTACTTTTATTGGTCAATTTTTAATTGAACACAGCATTGACATTTCTTAAGATATTAGATATTAATTAGTTACAAATAAAAAACGTAGACTAAATTAATCCAAAGATTTGAGGTATCTCATTCTTTTTTAGAAATGGACACACCGCTTTCAAAATAAAGGGTTCATTTTCGCAATTCCTTTGTTTCTATTTAAAATGGCGTATTATCAGCAGACATCCTTTCGCACATTTAGTAGTCAGGGACACAAACAGTTTGGAAAATTTGTTCGACTACATCCAATCTCTAACAAATCGATCGGTTATATCCGCTTTATTTTATCACCTAACACGATGAATAGTAAAAGTCGATTAAATAAAGACCAAATAAAAGCTTGGCAGGTTTTTAGAAGGGGTAGAGGCACAAACCCTCGCAGTGTTCGGGAAAATTTGTGCAGATTTTGCTCGAATGTTTGACAAATTCAATACACAAGGGAATACTATTCCCAATGTTTGAAAAGTATCGAACTCTCCCATTGGCTGCTTTTTATCCCATCGAATCTTTTAGAGGAAAATAACAACTCCGTTCACGCAGCCCATGAAATTTAACGCTCAAAGGGACGGAAAGTCCTCGGTTACCGTGCACGCATTTTTCAAATCGAATCGGTGGCGTTGATACAGGTAGCTATTTGAAAAAAAAAAGATAACACGCGTCGATAACGCAGAATGAATCGGCACGGGGCAATTATCGCGATCGACGGCGAAATCAAAAAGCGGGCTAATTTATTAAACTCGGCGGACGATGAACATTCCCTGGCGAGCAACAATCGGGTAAGTAGCGGGAGGCAAAAGAACAGTCGTGAAAAAAACCAGTCGCAGTTTGGGGGACTGTGGAGGCGAGATGAATGGGCAGAATCCGGTAAAAGCCGAATGAAGAGTCGAAAACGCGTTGGACGTTCAAACGGGATCGTCATCTAAAAAGGACACATCCGATAAACCATCGCGCCGCGGGACATGCTCGAATTACCATCGAAACGGGACAAAATGCTCTCTAACGAACGAAATAGACAGCGATCAGCCCGATTCACAAAGACTCGATGAAAATAATCGCGAAACACGATTAAAAATCGAAATGTGCACGCGACTACGAACCAAACGAAAAGATTTTACATTAGGTAAACTACAGCAAAACTTTCGTTATACTAATTAATTAGCCTTAAGAGAATTTTAACATAACAGAACGATAAGTGATTGGCACTCTATTTTACTTAATAAATAAATTTATACTTTTATACTAATATTATAAAGAGGTAAAGTTTGTTTGTTTGTTTGTATGTATAGAGTAATCTCCGGAACTACTGAACCGGTTTTAAAAATTTGTTTAGTAATAGAAAGTCACACTATCCCTGAGTAACATAGAGTATGTTTTATTTTGATAAAAATAAGTTTTCAATTTGAAATCTCAAAATGTGTAAATCAATTCAGAAAAAAAGCGTCTTTTGGCTACTTTATCGGCGTACGCTGACCAAATGATTAGGTATACATGAAAATAATGTAATACAAAAATATTGGTTATCAATAAATCTAAAAAAAAGTCAGCGACACAATATACCTAATTTTTATATTTAAACCACAATAACGTTTTTTTATGTTAAATATGAATTGAAAATTATATCGTGAACTTTAAGGGTACTTATTAGGTATGATATATTAATCTTTATAAAAAAGAATCATTTTATTATCTGGGAAATTTCATGAAGATAAAATTTGCCTTTAACACCGTGTTATTTGATCGCATAATTTAGGAGACAGAAACAAAAAGAATAGAGAAAGATGAAAGTTTACGAATATAAATCGAGGACGCTATGCTAAAAGGGCACATCTACACAAACCTTGAAAAGAACGCTTTTCATGTATTCTAATTACGTATTTATTTGTAATATTGTCTGTAGTTATCAGTCGTTTTCAGAAAAAATGTCTTCTGTATAAGCATTTAGAACATTCGATCAGCCTAAATAAATAATCTGTAGGTTGTATTATTGGCCTAATTAAGAAATAGATAATTCACGAATAGTTCTGTGGTTATAAAAATATATTTAATAAATTCCCTTTCGTTACAAGGATTGTACATGATTCATACACACACTCTATTGTCCAACAATACAAGAATTCGCGAATGCTCTGGTAGTTTTCAAACTGAAATAAACCTCGTTCAGATAGGAACAATCGATGCTCTCCTTGAACAAGTATTATGAATGTAATTGACAGGATTATAACACAACGTAAGTTGGAATGAGTATATTTAATAAGAAAGAATATGAATACATATCTATATTATACATGATCAACGACGCGAGAAAAGTTTTATCTTAATAAATTCATCTTTCCCATTAAAAATTTCACAAGCTGTGTGCGAAGTAGCGTTATCCGTTACTAGCGTCTCTTTTCTTCTACTATTTTATATTTGCTCCCTAACCGCTGTTATAAAATAATTTTTAAACCAATCAATAAACACATTTCGACCTATCCAAACATTCTTTCGAGTCACGTATACATCGTATAAATAAATAGCATTCGTATCAGTCCGTTTCAAACATTTCGATGTCTCCTTTTACAGTATCGTAACAGGAAATACACGGTTTATATAACAGAACACTCGTGTTATACGAGTATGTAGATCGTTCATATAATAAAACGTTCACGTAACCGGTGTTCACATAACGGAGGTTGTACACGTTCTTCGAGTGTCTGAAAATTTTGCACTAAATTCTGTGCAGCAACGAGCCACGAGAGCAGTACCATCGAAGAACCGTACTCGAAGCGCGGAGAACATTTACACCGCGTTAGGGTAGCTATCTGTTGTCGTGGATCGTTCGATCGCAGAAGTTGGAGGATTCAGCACCGGTGGGCACCGGTAGGAAGGACCCGTCGTTTGACGCTGCTTCGACTGCGGAGGAGGTCTGCGAATTTCTAACGCGCTAAATTATGTGTTCCGGAGCGGTCCGTTTCTGAATGCGTGTGTAGGTTGTAAATTTCGTAGCGTCCGCCTGCACGTGGGTGGAGTTCGCTCGAGAAGCTCTCGAGGATACTCGAAACGCAGTAGTCGGCCGCGGATTTACATAGGGAACGGTCAAACGCTCGAAGATGGACGGGAGTTTCTTCAATTATTCATAGAACCAAGTCAAATCCATGTCGAGGCTCGCGAATAACGTCGAACGGAGTCATCTTCTCCGAGTCATTTTTAATTGCACCTTCGCGAAATGTTCTTGTACAAACATCGTTATCCACGTATATGTTAACTTTCAGGGAATATGAAATAAGGTAGTCGAGATTCTGTAAGATGTCAAAGGATAAGTTTTTAACGAAGACTCCGTTGACTTATACAAAAGGAAGTATAGAATGTAAAGGAAACGACGTATTCCATAGAAATGGAAGACAGTTGCAACATTTACTGGCAACTTTGATGCGTCGATGTCCTCTTAAAACGACTTTTAAATAAATTTCTGTTCGCTTGAACAAGTGCAATTTTTATCTGTAAATCTAGTAGATAATAATGGGTTTCCTTTATGGTAATTGCTTATGTATTATTTTTTATTTGCACCAATGAGTAGCAACACGAAATTTTTTAAGCTGGAAAGTGAACTGTGCCTTTACATTTTAATAATTTTTTGTTTTAATTATCTATGACAGAAGGAACATAAATAATCATCAATTATCTGCAACTCGTAAAATAGTGTAAACAATATATATATTTCTTCAATTGGTTTATGTATCAAATATATATTTCTTTACCTATTTACCAAAATATATTCTATTTCTTTGATAAAAAGACATCTCGAAAGCAGTGTTTTAGTACAATTTAAAAATTGTAAAATTCGTTTGCTTTAGTAACTTTTGATAATGATAGCTCATGAGAAACTCGTGAGACTTTAGACTCGTAAATGACAAATAACGATTTAGTAGAAAGAATTTAAATAAAATATGTGCGATCATAAGGTATGATCAGAAATATGACCACTGAAACAGCTGAAAGAAAAATGACGATGGTTTTGGTTCGAATAATGCAATAACTGTACACTCGTAACATCTTGTTTGATTTGAATACGTACATAAATTACAGAATATGTCAAACTCTCCAAGATATTCAGTTTCTTCAAAAAAATGATATTTCGACTTAGAACCTTTTTACGAAACGTCAAGGAATCATCTCCAATAAAAGAAAACAGTAGTTGTAAGATCTATTCTCTCGATAGTTCAGCGATCGCTAGGCTATTGACTCTTACGGAATAAGCCAAAAGACCAGGAACCAGATTCTTCTTCGACGCATTGTTTTCCCCGATCGTCCCTTTTCTTCTCCGCGAATCTCGTTTTCGTATTCGTGGGCGGATGTCCACGTCTCAGCGATGACTTTACAGGTGGCTCGCGCGGTGAAAAGAATTTCGGCTTACGTGACACACGTGCCGCGTAAACGGCCGGGGATTTGAATTTGTAATCCGAGGTCTTTGTCGATCCTCGGCCGTGGAAATTGAATGCGTCCCCGTTAATGGAGCCCCCGGATTCGTAGCGGTGGCACGTTTGCAGCTACGAGGACAATGAGACGCGAATCGGTCTCCCGTGAAGGTACGCTACGATTTACGTCGTCGAAGAAGTTCTTGTCCCCGCCACGTATCTTCCATTTTAGTTTGTTTATTTATACTTTATAAATCTTTGATGGTAGATTACTTTCAAACATGAGTCATGTACCTTGAGAATCCATTTTGTTCTCTCACTCACTGGTGGGTATATAAGGTACACAACTACTAATAGGAATGGATAATATTTACTAAATATTGTATGTACTTATTTACGTAATGATAATATTATTGAGTTATAGTCGTCGTTACATTCTTCACGAATGTAAAAGTTAAGTAATTTTCTGAATTAAGCTGTAACAGGCTATATTACTTTTTAGATCTTGAGTACATGGAGCAAGTCTATGATTATCGAAAGAATTAATTAAACTTTAAAGTGTCACAATGTGCTTCGTCAATTTCGTAGTCATGTCACTTGAAAGCTTCATTCGTTATTACTAATAAGTTCTGTGTACTCGACCTCGGAAATCTCATCAGCAAATATTTCTTCATTTTCCACAATAACAGTAAATTATTTTACAAATCAAATACAAAGGGAATGAAATATCAAAATATAACCATTTATTACAACACTAATCGGAATAAAATACACGCTGATCAACTTGTCATCTTTACCATTTAAGCAAAACAATTAATTTTATCTGTTCGGATTCTGTTCTCTTATTATTCATTTTTGAGGAAGTTGCGATATAATATACCTATGTTAATGTTGCAGCATTCAGAAGCCGAACTTGCACAAACGTGAATTTACATTAGCATAATCAAGATTAGAATGATATATTTCATAATGTTCTTTATAGTGTAATATTAAATCCTCAAACAAGATTAATTAATATTAATCATAAATATAATAGTGAAGTGAGTGAAGTAAGTGAAGTAAGCAGTCCCGAATGTGTTAATTCTAGCATCCGAAATAATATCGTTTCTCGACTACTCACACTTCAAAATAACATTCAACTTTGGATTGTCCAGAAAGTTCGTGCCAATTTTTAAAAAAATTCAAAGGCACATTTGTACCACCTATCAAAAATTGACATGGACTTTCTACCCAACCCCAATACTTAGATGGATTAAATACTGTCCCATTTTCACTTTGCTTCTTGTGCATGATGTGATTTTTTTTTTAGTCTACCTCAAAAGTTTAAATTGCCCACAATCAATAGTTTATTATTTTATTGTAAGTTTTCATTCAGTTAGGAATGCTATGAATTAATGCTAAATAAATAAAATCAGAAATTTATACAAGTTAAAACGCATTAGTACGTCGTTGACGTTACAGTAATTTATGTTGGAGAATTGTATGCCGCAAACAATTTTTATCTTTTACGCCGATAACTGTTAATTCTGGTTCTCTTAAAAATTCTTTAGAAACAAGTGTATCATTTTATAATAAATAAAAAAAACGCGCTATTCGTCCTTTTATAGTAATTCCAAAGCTGAATAAGTAATGGGATTGTATTCCGTGCAGCTCGAATATAATTTTCCTTTTGGAGCGTGTGCATCAAAGAGTTGAAAGGTTAATTCGAGAGAATCGCGAGCCGACGGGTGCAAACGATCGCTTTTTTCCGCGTTGGAACACGTCGAACCGTTTACCAGGGCTCGCGAGTCCGCATCGAGAGAGCGAAGATCACTCGCGATTTACCGCCGCGTCGGATTAATTCTCGGCCGCCATTCAAGCATTAAGCAACGTTAATTCGTTCCAGTAACTTCTCCCTCGCGGCACTTCACGTCTGAATACGCGCCAGTTACCCGGCTGCAAGCGTGGAAGCGACGGGAGAGGTTTCCTCGCAGGCCCCGATTGCAACCGCGAAGACGAGCACAGGATATCGCTCCCTCAAACCGGGTAGGCGGCAGATGCGCCTGGGCTCCGTTAATTAATTAGAAGCGACGGTGACACTTGTTACTCGGTGATTTCACCCGTAGCGTGCGCGTGTGCCCGCCAGCCGCGGTTGTTTCTCGCTGCGGAGCACCGGAACCCGAAGAAGAGGGCCTCGAGAGCGTCGCTTCATCTCCTCGCTAGTTTGTTCAATGCACGGGAAAAAGAGTATTCATCGCCGCGTCCCGGATCGACTTTTTGCCGATTGTCGCGGAAATTACCGTCAACATTTCCCCCCTTCCCACCGCCCCTTGGCCTTTTCTGTAACCGGTGCCGAGTGCAATCGAGGAATTAAGGTCGATTCGACTGGCTCCGCTGGGAAACGTTTCCCTCTTTCGCGACTCGGAGATGCGACACCATCTCGTCTCTCCACGAATAACGTGTAGCGATTGTGTTTTATTAACATTCATGATGTTCTCAAACTCGACCATTTTCGAATTTCTGCATTTTAGCTTATTAAGATTTGAGAATGTCGAGATTCTTAACAAATTTAGAAACAAGAACAGTGAGTATATGTATTTATAGACTGTGAATTTCAACTTTTGAGGTGGGTTAAAAAATGTTCCATCATGCGCAAGAAACTAAGCAAAGGATGGGACACTTTTTAACTCACCTAACTACCTTCAAATGTGAGTACTCGAGTGACGATATTATTTTAGATACTAGGTCACACATGTGGAAAACTCTATGGTAAAATAAGTAAATATTGGAAAAATGACATAACTTTTACATTTGGAAACAATTTAATATCGAGTAACAATAATTAATCTTATTACTCAAAGTTAGTGATCATGTTATGATAAAACTCCCATTTAATCTAAAAATAAAAATCTTACAAGGAGATTCTACTAATTTTAGTAATCCTAGAAATTTAAATATGATACAATTCTCTTAAAAATAAAGAAAAACCTTGATCCAGCTCTGCTTCCTAGGATAATTGTACATTCTACTGTGTATAATCGTTATCATTATCCTGCTTCTAAATGTTGCTGCGTTAACGTATATACGTTGTATCATAACTACCTAAAAATTAAATAATAAGAGACGTGAAATGGAACAGAGAAAAAGAATCGAGATAATTGCAACATTGTTTTACTTACAATTAGATGGTAAAAATGACAAGTTGATCAGTATCTTGTTGCGATTAGTATTATGGCAAACGATTACATTTTGATACTTCAGTGCCTCAATACTTGAATATTAAATTAATTTACTAGATTTAAATATATTCTTACTATGGAAGATCGTAAAACCTCACAGCGAGATAGTATACAAATTAATAAAATACTTTATGAACATTATCAACTAACAATTCTTTGTATTATTTTTACATATACTTCTAAGTATAATTAATACTAGAAAATTAATTTCAAAATTCATTTAGCACAGGAGCTTTTTCTATCATTAATTAATTCTGCAGTAAACAGGTCTAAGCTTTTTAAAAAAAATATTTGTTGCACTGAAACTGTATTTTTTATAGTTGGCGACATAATGAATGTGAAAAGAGATATTTATAATTCGAAAATATAAAAACGTTGCTATTTCTTTATTAGAATCGAAATGTTGTACAGAATATCATTAATAAAATATTTGCAATCTAAATGAAGCTTAAGAAAGAACAACAAACTTAAAGAACTTTATTTATAATTGGCATAGAAATTATTCAGAAAAAAATATTCAAGCAGCTTGGTGATAAATATAAATTAATTGACGCATAAAAAATAGAACAAAAAAAGAGTCGAAGGTAAATACAGCGTAATTGAAAATGAAGAAATCAAGATTTCATTTAATATCTTCTTTATAAAACAAAATTCCTTATGAAAGACGATTCTTTGAGAGAAACAGTTTATTTAAATTTCAATTCTCTGTAAGCTATATTTAAAATATTTTTAAAAGGTTTTAAATATGAAGGAAATTCAGCCACATTTAGTTTCCGATTTTCAGTTTCTCTTAACTTTTGGAATTTTAAAAACGTATATAAAATCGTTATATGTACAGCTGCGTGTTCAGAAGCTGGTGGCGAAACGAGTTTATGAAAATAAGACTTTGAGGTCTCCATATTCGAATATAATACGTATACAATGTTAAGGAATAAAGTAAGATGATTATGAGGTTTTAATAATTTGTTTCTACATTATGCGTGGCTATCTGCGAATGCGTCGACTGGATTCATCTACATAGATGCTAAAACCTGGAGATCCGAGAGCAGATACAAAGTCCAAGACTCGCTATAAATCACCCGCTCGTGAAGACTATTATACGATCGTGGAAGTTGTTAACATTGCTCGCTAATTGCGATTTTTTCAAGACCCTTCTCGTTTTCAAGGCAACGCTTGCATTGCACGCGACGACAGGTGTTTATCTTCAATGTCGTTCGCCCCTGACAGCGCCTAGGGACTTGTACGGGATCACGCACGCACGTTCCCCGCTTACGCGAAAAAGGATTCGAGATGTACGCTCTGTCAAAGCAAATTAACGTTGAGTGAGATAACATTAAATGAGATGCGACGTGTCGCGTAATGTCCCCGCAACATGATACCATGCGGTCTACCGATACGGGGAGCTAATGGTTCATCCATTACTTAACGTCTAAGATTTCCAGCTCTGTAGGGCGGATGAATTTTTGGATTATTCCTCCACGTGCAAATGATTCATCGACAGAATTTCGTTTAACTTCGGAATGACTTCTAAGGACCCTATCGACCCCGCGTGTTAAATTATTCTGCACCACGTTTTCGTAACGACATGCAACTGGAAATTACAAAATCGAAATTTCACCACTCAACATTTTTAGTCAAGATCAATTCTCATAGACCTGAGCAAATTTGTATTCAGACGATAATAAGATATAAATATTTGAAATAATTTATTTGTGATTTGTAATGAAAGGAGTAATACGCAAAATAATATTCAAAAAGAGTTGATTTAACGAAATCTTTATAGGAATCTACTTTGAGGAAATTTTGGTTATAGATATGGTTTGTATGGGAAGTACGCAAACTGTAACTCGAGTTTCCGAATGAAACTTATAGGAGCGATGAAGATCGTCATCAAAGTAATGTAATCTGATCAAAATTAGAGGCGACGGATTAGAAAAGCAGGGCGTATCCTTGAATACGGTTACGTTTTTTATAACGATCACGGAATGTAATAATACATCAGAATTAAACGATGAATCCAGTGATCCGAGACGAATAATATACACAACGTAAAATGGGGGATAGTATTGTCGATTTATATATAATTATTTATAGCATGTTTTTTATTTCATAAACTTATCGTATCATGTTAGGAGAATGAAACTGATGAATAAATATTTTGTAAACGTAGATTAAAGACGAAATTTGTTTTCTCATAAGTAATTGCTGAACGTTCACTGAAAACACCTTCAGAATAAAAGATTATCTTTGATTTATACAATGAGAACAAAAAATGTATAATATTCATAAAAACATAAACTTTCCAATGTTTTTACATATTTTCCACATTTTTGTTTGCATTTTAAATTACTAGTTTTAAATAATCTGTTGAATAAAGAATAACTCCAGAATAATGTAGTATAAATTTATAAAAAATAATATATATATATATATTATTTTTTACACAACATTTGGAAAAACTTTCCACTTTCTTTACGCAGCATTAGTCAGGCATAGTGGTGATATAATTATAGTATACGATAATTCGTGCATTTGCTATTCTGCACAGTGTCCCGATTATCCGACCTAATAGGGGGGAGGGTTAGTCGCATGATCGAAGGGGTCGGACAATCATAGGATTTTGTTCACCAAGAGGCAACAGGTAGGTTATAAATTTCTAGGTTAAATCTCGTAAACAATAATACAGCTCATTAATGTTTTTTTTAAATATTTTCATTATATTTTTACATACATAATAAACAAACCTTACTTGCCTCAGCATTGTCATTAAAATAATTTTCCCCTCAAATTAAAAGGAATGGAAAGTCAAATAATCGAGTTTATACTGTATTTAGTATTAGGTTGTCCTAAAAGTTTCTTTCGTCAGTTGCATTCAATTATTTCCTGTGGCAGTGTTTATATAAATAGACAATCTAATTTCTTAGACATTGATGCTGTAACAGTAATGGAGCGAAATGAATTGTACACAATTTTGTAATGTAACATAAAACATAAAATATTGTGTATGGATTAATTATTAATAAAACGAACGAAACTTTTGGGATAACCTAATATGAATAAAAATATACTAATAGTTTTTATAAATACCATTACTTTTTTCTTTTTACCGAAATTTATTTTCAAGAGGGGTCACGAGTGACCTTAGAAGATAAAGTTGGTAGAAGTCATCTTATAGCGTTAAATTTTCATTGAATACTCGACTGGAATCGCGTCACGGTCGGATGCGACACACGACAAGCCAGTCACGTGGCGGGCGGATATGCAAACCGTACGAGAATCCGGTGTTCTCCGTTAACTAATGACGATAAGACCGCGACTAGCTTGTTTGGAAAGCGAAACAGCGACATCAGAGACGTCGTGGGGAGTTTCGAGTTTCGTCAGACAAGGTTCTCGCTTCTGCTCCTCTATTACGTGCTCTCGCAGCATCGCGAGACGCTGGTTTCGCGACCCTTTTCTCTAACCGACTGGAAAATTCGTCGCACTGGAGGATTTCGAAAATCCTGAGGAAACATCAAACTATTCCCTCATCGATGAATTTATTAAGAGAATAATAATGCAATGGATTTGCTAAAAACTGATGGGAATTAAAACTCATAAACGACGAACAGTAATCTACTCGATAGTAAATAATTTGTTACCATTTAATAGAATGGCGTTTAATATGATTCCCAGATACAACCACGAGTGTGTTTGTATAAAATGCTGAAAGAAAAATGGTGAAGGATTTGGTTCAGATTATAAATATAAAAATTCAACGACTCGTTTGATTTCAATACGTAAATTAAAATAGACGAGTAGAGAAACAAAGAATTTAAATATTTTTTAAATTTCGATTTTTCTCCTTTCTCTCTTTATATTTGCAACATGAAACAGTTTACACAAACGAGAGTATAGTCTGCGGACGAACGCGATGAGGTAAGCGGGAACAGAAACCATCCTTACGATCTGGAATAATTAGGGGTAGTTGGAATAATTGCGGCAATTGGGATTTTCGACAAACGAATGTGCTTACTTTCAGATCATGAGGCACGAAGGTGCGACAGGTACAGAGCAATTGATGTCATAGTGACACGTGACGGGTTGGAAGCACGTCAGAAATGATCCTCAGCATGATCCTTAGAAATGATCCTCCAATTAAACTCAGAATAAAAAGTAGAAAGACGAGACTTGGTTCTGACCGTAACCATTGGGTTGGCGCATGCGCATTTGGAACCTCACTTGGATGATCTACTGTACTATGTATCTACTCTTCTTACGTATACATAGCTATACGTATTATTATAGCTTTATGTATATTATACTATAACTTCCATTTGTGAATATTGTTTATTCTGGAAGAGCATATGTTTTCGTCACAATGGCGACAATACATATTCAATTTCAAAATAAAACGATAAAAAATATTTCATTAATATTTACAATAACACGAGAGAAGTAGCAGAACAAGATTGTTTAAATTGGACCACTTTTGACACTTTCTTAAATTGTATTATTTCCAACAAACAAATGAAAAGTACATTTATTAATTTTGGTTTAATTCGTATTAGATAGTACTGCATGTAGAGTAATAAGAATAAAAATATGTTCGATTTGTTTGTTCGAAATATAAGAATGTAACGAAACAAAAAGTAGCTGAATTTAAACAATACTTTCTTATATTCCTTAAAATTTTCTAACTGATGCACTCGACAAGGATCAAGTACATGTTGTACTAATTATTCAAGTTACACAAGTTGCAAGTATATGTCATACACATTGAACAGGTTACAAAAATATATGTTATAGAAATTATAAAATTTATATGGATTATACAAAACGATTAGAAATAATTATTTAAACGCGATGGTTATGTAGAATTCCGTGTCAACTAATGAAATGATCAAAGAATCTTTAGTTCCTTCTTTGCTATCTTTCGTTAGAATTAGAATTGAAAGATCTCTCTGGTCTCACGCTAGGAAAGAATATCACGGATCAGCTTTGCTCGTGGACCGATTTCAACCAAAGAGGAACGATACTTGTTTTGAACTCGTCGACTCAGGGTCGAGAGCATCAAACCAAAGAAAAAGAATACTTCGACCAGCACTTTGGTTCGTAGAAGGATCGATTCCACCGTTCATCGATGACTCAGGTTGTTGAAGTGTTAACTGCCCAGTCACGATGCACATGTTCGACCAACAAAACCTGGCGTATTCTTCGCCTTGCGCGTGAACACGCGCAAGAGGGACGCAGAGTGTCGAGTGTCGTGCGCGAGGTTATTGACATTATTGACGAAATATTGCGTCCGTTGCGAGACACCGGTTCTTATAATTCTTCTAATTGTTGCCTCTGAGGTTTACCTCCTTCGCGGTTCCAAACACGGAATCCTTCCTCTTGGAGATAACCATCTGAAGTCATTTAAGGGTGTTCAAAGGTTGTTGGCTTGGTTTTACATCCGTGTCTCTTTCTGCCAACATTGACGAAGGCGATACATGTTTCGTCTACCTGGATTAACTTAATCCTTTGCACTACGAGATCACTTTTAACGCGACGAAACTGTTTTTTCCTGGAATCTTTAACACTATTTTTACCTCGAGTAACTTTTGTTCCAAAAGATATCTTTTGAAATTTCCATTGCAATAATTTAATCATTCAAGTACAATCAGCACAATCATTTTTCCTCGATTGACTTTTTGATTATTTCCACGGTGATTGTACAATTATTTTAACATAATCTTTTTTCCCACGCCTTGTCCTGGAGCTGAAATATGCACATGTTATATTCATTTTTAGTATAAGGTGCCTTTTGATACCTTAAGAATTTTATAGCATTGTTTATCTTAGATCATTTTACACATACATGTCAACGCCATAAAGCAGCACACAGAAATCTCCGTTTCAATAACAAAATATAAAAATAGAGAATTTCGTGCTATAATTGTTGTATTAGCTGTACAATGTTTGATACTGTGATTTGAGAAGAAAGTTCCACACCATAAACTAAAACATGCAATTATCCTCGGATCAAGAATATCCTACATCAAGTTTATATTAATAGCACATCAATTATGTTCATGTATAAAATTTGTTGTAATCATCATAAAGTGATTCGCTGGATTAAACTTGAAGGAATATTCTCTAGCAAATAAAAAAAACCAATAAACGTCTTCCTGAATATTGTCTTCAATCATTCTCTGAAAGGGCTTTACTAACGTTATCGAGTTTCATAAGAGTTATCCAAATAACAAAACCTTAAAACCATCTTCCTTTTAACAAAAATTAAAGAGCACGCCTTCTTCCCTTCAACAGTCATCCCAACAAACTTTATCGCACACTGAAAGACTAGCCTTCCAATGTCCTTTAACTTCATCAAAAATGAAATCGATATCTTCATCAGTGTCCAAGAAAACAGCTACTAACACTTCACACTTCGCATTCTGTTTATCTCGCCAAAAAGTAAATTGCCTTCAATTTTCTAAAAAATGTTCAATTGTCATGTAACAAAAGCTTGACTTACGAGTATCAAAACGCCCTACGATTTTCTTCGATTCGAAAGAAGGATATAGTCGAAAGCCTCACGCAAAGTTTAACGTATACTCATCGATAGAGAGCGATTGAATGGCGAAATGGAGCGATTCGCGTGGGAACGATGCATTTGGGTGAAATTACAAGCAATTCGCGGCTGGTTGGTGGTATATCGATTGCTGGTAGCAGGCCATCGTGCATCCGCGATTTACACGGAAACCGGAGGCCGGAGGAAGCGGGAAGTATCAGTGACGACGACGGCGATCCTAGGAGAGCCGACACAGGACACACCTACGCGTGCAATATATAAATTCAAGCGTGTGTCGTGCCCGGAGACACGGTGGGTGCCCCGGAGTGTCGCGAGAGCAGGGCGTCGAGCACCGTGACCGAATCTGAATCTGTGAAAAGCGGACACCACCGGCGTCATGCGTTGCTGGCGCACCCCTCGAGTCCCGTGCCGGTGGGAAATCGGAAGAGACGGAAGAAACCGCCTGTTCTTGGAGATCTAGGACAGTATTTCTCAATCAGTGCTCCGCGGAGCATTTTATGTAATGAAATGGGATCATCGTACTACACAGTTCTTTGCATGCAGAAATTCGGTAGCTGTTCAGAGGAAAAATATAAACGTCGTATTTAACGTACTTAAGGAGGTGCATCGCAGTAACAAACGCAGTAGACAATGCAATTTGATTTTTATCAAAATTTGTATTTGGGGGTGGCAACTTTACGAAGCTTCGCAGTAACGGCTTGAAAACAAATGCATTTTTCGAGAATTTTCTTTGAATAGACAGATCAAGTAAATCAATTTATTGCTTGTTACTATACTGCGGGTTTTTTGTGCATTTATAGGAAATTTGAATGTGCAAGAAACTATGAAATAAGTACAGTCTACAATAATAATGATTGAAAGTAACGTTCGTGTCATAATATTTGCGGAGTAAAATGAATCCCTGTTTTATGTTCAATGTTTGTAGGCATGTTTGCAAAGATTTTATTTTGCATTAAGGTCCACAGTCTTTACGGTCATTACAGTTAATATGTATCTACATATTGAACAATATATGGTGAATCGTGCAGACCTTGCAGATCTTAACGCCATTATAATTTACATTAATTATCTAGTTTGGGATAGTCTTAAATTTTATACTTTTACACTTTATGTTTTACATTATATGTATGTATAATGCACAAATATCTGCATACTATTATGCACTTCCACGCACTAATGCTCTATTTATACATAACATCTAACTATCGACAAAAATCATTATTGTAAATAAATTACCTTTTCTTTTAAACAAAGTGTCTCTAAAACCGCAATAGAAAATGTTAAAAGCAAAACTTTTATTCTTTAATCTTAACAGTTTCATCCTTATACTAAAAAACTACATGCGATAACAAACATAATTACAACAGAATACATACATACATACATACATACATACATACAGCTGAAATTATAATAAAAACGTATGCAAATTGCTTTTATATGAATGTAAAGTGTGCCGAAAACGATGCCGAAGGCACGAAGGGGTTAAACAGAAATTCTCATAGCGGAAACGAGGAGGCAGCCCGAACTTTGTCGGAAATGAAGCACGTTAAATTCGAGTTGCGACGCGAGGGGCGGATCACCTGTTTGCACCTGCATAAGCGCCACCACGCATCGCATATCGCATGAAAACTTGTACGGGCGTGTACAAGTCCTGCGAGAGCGGCGCGATCGCGCTGCGCCCGTGTCGGTCGGTGTGTCCATTGTGTAACTGGAACTCGTCGTGTTTTCGCAGGAAACGGAACAGGTGTATGAAGGTATACGACACTGCATATGCAGTTACATCGGTTTCCGTGCTGCGCACCTAGCTGCCCCGTGGAACGCTTTTGAACGATGCAATTACGAGCTGCATCGGAGGAAGGACGCGGTTGCCGCGGTTTAGGATTTCGCGGTCACCTGTATCGTGTTTAATCGTCGCGCTTTTCGAACCACCTTCGCGTCTATAAATCTTCTTGACGTTCTTCGAGTTGAATATCTCGAATTTGAATATGCAGCACGGACATAGGAATATAGGGACCGGGCATTGGCCAGCAAAGGACGTGGTGCGATATAAAGCCAGGGGGAGGCTCGTCGGCCATCTTACGTTGCTCTTTTACAGCAGGAAGTTTAAATAGGACTATAATTGAAAATATGGTTAGGCCGATCGCACACGGGCGCAACTGATCAGTTTCAAACCACTCTGAAACTAGTTGCATGCGACCGTGGATCTAGGTAAAACAAAGATAGTGGAGTAGGTAAAACAAAGAGCGCAAACGGTTTGCAACACTAATTTCAAATCGGTTGCGCCCGTGTGCGTTCGGCCTAGGTTTGAAAATAAATTTGTAGAGTTTCAACACTTTGAATATCTAATTTTTTGTTATATTTTGTTACCTTTTGTAATCTGACAATGGTTACAATCTATCTATGACTTTCTCTTTAAAAACTGTTCGAATAACTAATGAACTGAAACATGAAGTTTGCTAGTCGCGCCGTGTAGGTTTCTGCGTGGCACACTGTTAACGCGTTTGTTTTGTTTCTATCTCTTCCTTCCGATTTAATTCTTCGCGTGTCAAACCGTGCAGAACCATGGTGTCGCAGTTCTGTACTTTTACATGTCTTTTGTATATTAATGAAGTGTTTTATATAAATTGCAGTTGGTCCTTTGACATACAGGTGACATATGGTACAGTGTGCAGGGATGCGCGTTTAGCCATAGACTATAGACTCTATACAGATTTGTTTTAAATTTAATTAGATCATGCCACTACCGCTCAAAAGCTTGAGATAAAGAACAAAAACGAAGTCCAATACGTAGATGTACATAGAATACATAGAATGAAATCAAATATTGATAAAATATTCTAATCGGTTTTCCTGCATTCTTGCACGCTTAAAGGCTAGAAAACGAACGGTACCATTAATTCATAACAAAACTGGAGTCGATATCTCAAGTAGTTTGTAATAAAACAACTTGCAACATATTATATTACCAATTTCATCGCATCATTTTCAAGCTACTTCTAAGGAATAAAGCAAGACAATCCAACACAAATACAGAATGTTCTAATCGGTTTTCTTGGATTCTTGAATTCAAAACACCCCCAAAACAAATCCACAGAGTGGTTCCAAATTTTGACATATAGCAAAGTCTTCTCTCTTCCGTATCGAATGGCGGGAAAGTAAAAAGCTCGCGACAATTACCAAAAGCGCAGCGTCTGGGGCGAAACTTGTCTTCCGCGGTTCCAAATTTAATGTGGCTGGGAGCCCGCGCGCACAACGGAGGAGACGTTCAACGCTCGTGCCCCCCAACCCCCCAAACCACCCCTGACCGGCTGTGCGTCAAAACCAGCGGAGTTTCTTGCCGTAACTAACTACTCGTGAATTTATCGAGGCACCGACTCGAGTTTCTCGCCTGCCGACCGCGGCCTCCCCTTCCGCGTAGGCGGCAAGGTAACCCGTAGCAAACTTTCCCAACAGTTTCTCCCCGCGGCGACGACGGCGGGGACGGACGGAGGGGGCGGTTTCTCCCCGGTCGACGAGGGACGAACTTGTAGTTTATGAATTTATAGCGGCGGAAAGCGGCAAAGGCGAGCGAGTTACGCGCGCTCCAGTTTATTCCGTCTCACCTCCAAGATTTTCCTCCTATTGAAATTCCGGCCACCCGCTGCCATTGCCGTTCGCCCCTCCCGGTACCCCGCCAACTTCTGTCCCGACTTCTCGCCGGTCGGGAAATACAGTCGCCAGCCATTAACGAGACCGGCGCGCGGGCGCTGCAATTGCGATTCCCGTGGACGAACCGCGCCGATAACTTTTCGCGGATCACCGAGTCGTTAATGGAACTTTTGCGCGGCACTGGCGACAGCGTTCACCAGCCGGAAGTAGAACTGTTCCGTCGCAAATCGAAAAGAAATAAGTCTGTCTAGGAAAGAGCTAGTCCTAGGAGTCCGGTTAAAGAAGGATGTCTGGAAGAAAATTGTATAATTTTCATATTTAATGCGCGGACATCCCGTGGTCGATTAGTGAGGAATTCGAAGAGTTCTTGTGGCGTATACGATATGTTCACTACCGGCCATTAACCCTTTGCATTCTGCGCCATATCGGTGCAAAATGTGCGAACAGGAATCGCATTATATTAACCCTTTGCACTCGAGGCCTTTTTTTTCTGGTAGATACCAGCAACTCGAGATGTTTCTTAACATTCTATTGCTATGAGTTCTAAGCTATCGAGATTTTAGAACAAGGTCGCCTTTACCTCACCGACAATTATTTTATTGATACGTCGAGCTCCAAAGAAATTGAACCTAATAACTTTGGGTATTGCACATTTGCTCCGTGAAACCTAATGGTGACTGAGAGTCACCTCTCGAGTGCAAAGGGTTAAATAGTCTAACTTTGGGAACGCGTCTTTTTTGCTATTATTAGACTTGGTTATGAATTCTTGTAGCTTTCTTGAAGTGTTGATCTGTTGACACCACTGCAAACCTAAAGGATCTTCCAAAAGAGGCGTCAGAATTTTGTTTATTAATATATTCAATATATTATATGACGTATTATATAAATAAATACATATTGCAATATGCATATTGCAGTATGATTGTAATTAAACATAATTGAAAGTGTCCACTACGCCTAATTGACAAACACCACTGCAAACATAAAGGATCTTCCAAAAGAGGCGTCAGAATTTTGTTTTTTAATATATTCAATATATTCTATGATGTATTACCTATACAAATAAATACATATCGCAATATGTATCGAATATGTTCAATTGGTATATTTTAAATAAAGTACGCCTGATTGTAATTAAACATAACTGGAAGTGTCCATTACGCCTAATTGACAGACATATTTTATTATTAAAAACAAAACCCTGAACCCTCTTTTATAAGAGAAAAGTAGTATAATTGTTTAGAATTAAATAAAATCAATATTGATTTATCTAAAATTAAATCTAGTAAATTATATCCAATAAACTTATTGATAAGGCGATAATTTATATGGTCGAATAAACATTCATTTATTTATTGACAAACAAGACGATAGCGCATGGCTTAAGGTTATTCATAAATGTTTTCAATTATCTTTGGAAAACAAACAGGTGACGTCATCTACCGATCATTTTCATCGGTAGTTAGTGACGTAAACAAGGTAATTAGTGGCTGGCACGGATATATAGGTGTTTCCTCGTGAAGGTGTTTGAATACAACGGAATTAGAATGCTTTTGTTCCCTTACAATATGTAACAAGTATTGCATAATCATTTCAACGTTCTTTCTTCCGGAAGAAAGATTTTATTCAAATTCCTCGTCTTTACGTCACAAATGATCGATAAACATTATTTTGTTATTTCAAGATTTCACCTAATACATCGAAAACTTTTATAATGGCGATGAATATATAATTACTTGTTCGTTCGTACAAATCATAGTTTTGTTTGGAGAATTTGGAAATAATTGAAAATATATTTGATATTCTTGAGCCAATCAAATCCATTAGATTTAAAGTAAATTGTACACGAATGTTAACATTTATTTTTACAAAAAAAATAAATGATTTCTTCAAATGGTAAATGACACATACATGTATAATAAAGTATCAGTCTAGTTGTTCAAATTTACGTTTTTATATTTGACATTTTTTCAATTCAATTGCAAATAATAAACCCTAAATACTTTAGATACACAAAAAATATTGTATGTACCCGAAGAAAGACATTCAAGACATGGGAGTAGCATTATAGGCCATCAAGGTTTTGAGTTATTTATAGTTCTGATAACTTCAATCATAATTGTCAATTAATTATTTCATCACTGTTCCTTTCCATACGTATACATAAACAGCGGCTTTCGATGCAACCTCCTAATAAGATTTAACGACTACCCATAATAAGTCTCCAATAGCCATCAGTAGTTGATGCGACTCTAAACTTGCATGCAAAAAAAATTGAACAGTTATTAACACCTTCGCGACCGGCAGATAATTTACGTTTCTGATACCGAGTATTGACGAAAATAATAAAATTCTGAAGCTGGACATCGCAAGGTATCGTTAGGGCGAAGATAAAAATGATAAAACATGTTTTGAAATATCAATGTTGTAACTATATATCGTATAAAATAAAACGATTTTCATAATTTCTTCATAACCAAGAATAAATTTTGAAGTGACGTGAATTCACATCAGCGGGTACGCGAATGTGTCAACAGCTGATTCTCAATGATAATCTCGACCAGGCGATCGACGATTTCAGGGAGACTACGAGGCAGTTCAATCCTTAGACCGCCGTCAAAGGTTTCCAAATGATCCATCGATTTCCCGGGGTCGGGCTCCTTGAAATTCAGCCAAGCTGTGGCGGCAACTTTGTCGGCTCTCGGCCGCTGCTTATTATCGATACTTTATTTAGCGAGGCGCGACCGTTTCTCCTCCTGGAATCACGCACGATTATTCAGCGTGCATAGCAAAGGAGCCGTGTACTCCCTCGGGAGAGCAGACGAATGAGTAAGAGCGCGTGTTCGGCATTTCCCCTCTCATTTCGAATTATCGAGAGGAAGGTATCGATGCGCGTGAGACGAAAGCCAAAGCGCGCCACGTGGCGCGGCGCATTAATTAAACGATCGTAAGTAATCGACGGGCCGTCGGGCACGTAGGTGAGCGGCCCTCCGCGACGGGAAATTACATGAAAACGGCCACGTGCCATCGTACAGGAAACGGGAGTCGATGATCACAGGGAAATCGGGCTCCCCTCGACAGACCCGTCACGTAATTTTCACGTACAAGACTCCCTCCGCGACGCTACGTTCTGAGAAACGATGCCAGCCATCGTGACATTTCCTTTTTCTTCAAGATTTTGCGCAACGTAATGTGTAAGGTTTACACGTTTCGAGCAAAGATAAGCCGAATTTGATTAGACTAGTAAATTACGAATGAATCGGAGAGTCGATCAATAAAGTGATTGCTTGGATTTTTACCGGTTGCTTTATTGATGTTTCATAGAAATGTTTTGATCGATTTTCAGGTGCAATTTAAACTGTAACAAGGTACACAAATAATGGGAATTTCTGTGTTTTATTTGGTATAAACTAATACTATATATTCATGTATCTACATGTGTGTATCTACAGTTTAAAAAGAATAAACTAGAAAGATATATACAATAGTGATTATAAAAATTGTACTACCTCAAAAATATCAATGCTTTTGTTTTGATTCTCATCATAATTTATTACAATAAATTAATTTAATGCAGCTACATTTAACTTACTATACTTATACTCATCCACATTTACAATTCATTCATATATTCAACAAAATGTATTTTTATGGAGCGATACAATTTCTGTTGCTACATCTGTATTATTAACTTTTACTTTTACTTCATTCCATACATTGACTATTGACATTGACTTAAATTTGAAGTTTCTAGATACATTTACAGAAATAAGGCAACCTTAAAATAAAATAATTGTATCAATGATCATATTAAGACCAAGTATGAAGTAAATCCGACCACGAATAAAATATGTCTCGTACAAACGTTCCAACCCCTTGTCACATCTTCAGGGGTTGAATTTTTTAAAATACCGGAAGAGCATTAAGACCACGTTTTAAACAAATCCGACCACCCTGAACAAATAGCAAGCCCTTTTTACCCGCATAGGGGTTGGATTTCGAAATGTCCTTTTCTATTCCTTGTATACATCATAAAGAAAACCTCTGTGCAAAATTTCAGCTTTCTAGGTTCAAGGGTTTAGGCTGAGCGTTGATATGTCAGTGAGTCAGGGCTTTCTTATATACAGGGTCCCAAAAATGTTGGAGGTCTTTGCAAAGGGTAGTTCGGGAGGTGATTTGAAACAACTTTTTCCATAGCGAAAATATTGTTTCAAGTCACCTCCTGAACTACCCCTTTCAAGGACCTCCAACATTTTTGCGACACACTGTATATAGATTCTATATACTTTCAGTATGAAATGTAACTTCAATAGACTTATTATTACAAGATTAACCTTAACATTACACGTAGTAATTTATGATTGCAATCAAATTTAAAGGACTCATTTTCAAAGGTATATTTTTAAAGAAAATTTAAAGAGAAGAAAGTCAATTCTTTAATCTGAAATTACCAGTCTTCCCTTTAAGCAACCCATCGTCGGACTCTTGACCTTTTCGCCATTTCCCGCCGTTCTGCGTAACGAACCTTAAATCGTGTCCGTAATTGGCGTGTCCTGGTGCGAGGCACACTCCATGCACCTAACGCTCAAGGTTTTCTTCGCGTCTGACGCGAGTCCGAGTCGTAAAGCTCGTGTTCCGTTGAAATTCTCGCGGGAAGTACTCGAACGTACACTTTGCTCGCAACAAAGTGTCTCGTTCGAACCGTGATTCAACCTTTCACGGTCTAATTTACCTTCCAGGCACAGGTAACATTCATCTCGGTGGTCCAATCGTGGGTGGCGCATTCAAAATTGGACTAACGTTATCTAGAGATTATCAAGATTAGATTTTATAATACAAATATTAGTTGTAACGAGAATTGTTGTTCCTTGATAATTAGACAATAGCGAAGATACCCTTTGAAATAGGATGATAATCCAGAAAGGCCAAGGGAGAAAGCGTAACATTCGTATATAAATGTAAAATTAGGCAATAAAGTACAATTATTTTTTAGACGTAGTTATTATTGATATAAATATGAAATCTCAATTGATTTACTAGGATCTTCAATGCAATAGGTATTGCATAAAAGAAAGCAGTGTTTTTAACATAATTATTATTGTCATAAATACGCGTATACAATTTTATTTGGATGATTAGAACCTTTAGTAGATACGATAGATTTTTAGTAACACAAAACAAATTCTAGAAAATTATTTTTACTGGCTTAAATACGTAATTCTAATTAAATTGTCAGACCTTCGTCACTAGTATCAGAAGAACCAACTTAAATCATAAAATGAAGTATTGAAGCATGCGTATTACTAATATTAATACATAATAAAAATACATGAAAGGAATTAATAATAGCAATTTCAGGAAAATCTGTGATTTGAATAGCAAACATACTATAATAAATTCAATTAAGTTATGTAACCTATCTTTCTTTTAGCTTCGATAAGTGACAAGTAAGAATCTATTCGCCATGTTCACCAGCTCAAGAACAGTACATTATTAATATACATAATTATTTTACACGCTACTTTTGAACATTGCTTCAAAGTAAGTCGGACCAGTCGCCGTGTGAGCTAAACTAATCCTCAAAGTGCTAAAGTTTTGTTTTTATGCAACGACAACTGTTTGGTCAAACTGATGATGACCAGTATCACGAGATAGAAGCGAGAAAGAAGCACCCGCGAGTTTTAAAAACCGAATCGAATATTATGGAGATTGTAACTATTCTTAGGAAGAAGTGGCTGGTGGAATAAAGAAGAGATCGAAGATGATGGGAGGACTGAAATCAGCAGAATCTGAGACCAAGACGATTCGGTACTGACTAGACAGTCGAGACACGAGGTGGCTGTGACAGCCTGGAAATTACTACTCGACGACGAGACATATCTCTGGGTGCTCTTTATCTTGTGTACACATCCACATCCCCTCACGCACGGTTACACCCTTTTGTGGTTCGTCTTCCAGTTTATCTCGTCTTGCCTCTGTACCAGTCGTGTCTCAGGCTACTCCTTGCAACTCACCTTTGCGTCGGCGTTGTTTTCGCCAGATTCTACCTGATCTTTACCGAATTGATATCAACGTTCTGTCAGTGCGGAATTTCAATCGTGAAATCTGTCATTTCTCTGATACCATAACAGTTCCATTGTTGTGTACAATTACTCTGGTTCGTTATGCAAACATTTGAATTTCTAATTATATTTACTTGTTTATTTCACCTCTTGGAGGACGAATTATCTTCCTAGAAATAAACAAAAATTCGAGTTAATATTTACATATGACAGCTATGAATATCATGACAATGCCGTTGTATTATGTCATTGGAAAATTTAATTGTACATATGTGTTTACACTTCTAATGATTATTTCTACGCGATAATATGTATATAAAAGAAGTCAGAAAGTAAATGTACATGTATGTACCAGTATCTCTCAAGAGATTAATGATCTTGCCACTGAAACGGAGGGATCAATTTATTTGTGGATGATTATGAAAGTATTCTTAGTAGCAAAATTGTGTAAAGGCGAAAACCAACAAAATTTGACCAAGTCGAAATATAAGTTTATTAAATAGATAAAAATGAATTTATTACATAAACAATTAATCGCTTTGCAAAATGTGGTCGCTAATAACTTTGATGCGATTTAAAAAAACAAAAAATTTGACCAAGGTAGTTCTCGGTCGCTAATTGGAGCTATCATATGACTCAGAGACAAGTTCTATGCATTAAAAACTGGCAAACAGGTAAATATAGTTTTTATAGTCTTCCACGAAGCCTGTGGCATGGTCAGAAACTTCGTATTAATCAGGATATTATTGGAAATGGAATTTTATTCCAATAAGTCAGAATGAGTTCACAGTTATCAAGACTGTCAAATTCAATAAATTGTCAAGTAAAACCCAAACAATATTTGGAATGTCCCAAAGTTCACATCCAATTATAAGTCCATTAATGTTCCATTAAAAGACACCGATTTTGATTAAGTTTTTACAGAATGATGATACCATTAACAGATGCAAGCCACTTTTTTAGTAGCGACGATTCAGTTTAAAGGAGTGACAAAAATCATCAAAGTATTATTATTTAACATTCATCCTATAAAAAATATATAATATGTAACAGCATTTGTAAATAAATAATTCCTCGTTCTAAAATTTAAGTGTAGGATTTAAATGTGAATTCAGGCCCCGCAAAAGGTCACGCTGGCCCTGCAAGTCTGTAATTATTTTCAAAAAAAGTGGCTATCGTGCATCGACCCATTGTGCATACTATCGTTGTTTCCCAGTCTTAAAATATATGCAGTTGTTTTTTTCAAGTTTTTAGACATAGACAGAATATTAAACAAGGAATTCAGTTCCAAGGTACGTATATTATGTATTGAATATGAAAATAACAAAATAAACTTTCCTTTTGATACTCACAGGCATCATAATATAAACTGAAAGTATCTTAAGTTTTTGAAAAACTCATCACGCAGAAAACCACACCTTTCTCATCCCGCTAAGATACCGGAAGCCGGGGAGTTCGCGTAAGCGACCTCTCTCATTCACATACATTAATTATACATTCATTATGTATAATGAAGAGAAAGCATTGGTGATTTGAAATCTTAAAACTAAAATCATAACACCCAGAGTTCTTTCTGTTTATAAATGAAATTAATAAATTTGCTAGGTTCGTAGAACTAATTAGAAAAGAAATTCCGAGATACGCTGGGAACGAAGGGTCAGTTAGGGGTGCCGTCAGTGACATTTTCGAGCGTTTCAGGCATCGAAGTCCGCGGGTCGTGCCGACCATCGAACCGTTTTGCGCCCCGTCGACCACAAACGTGGGTCGACGTGGTCGTGGCTACCGGATTTCACCCCTGGCTACACACTCTCTCTTCTCGGTCCACGATATTCCATCCCGTCTCGCCCCCGCCGATTCTTAGACCGCCATTTGATCTGGCCTACGATAACCAGTAGGAGGCGCAACTCAGCCGAAATATCTTCGTCTCTGGATGTTCGCTCGTACGAGGAAAAAAAGTATACCGCGAACGAGAGAGAAAGAGAAGGAAAATAAGAGGGAACGTAGGCGGACGAACAGAGGAGGAAGGAGCGCACGAAAGCATCCGCTAGAGGTGCTCTCGTTCCTCTTCTGTTTCTGTTAGGCGGCCGTGCAAGCTTTGAAAAGAGGGCACAGCTCTTTTTCGTTCACGCTTCTCACCCGGTTTATCGGCATCGACAGGTCTCGCGGCTTCTTTTCCCAACGTTTTCCCCCGTTTTCTCCCTCTTTTCGCATTACCGTTCCTCTCTAATCGATCTTTTCTGCAAATCGTGCGGAAAACGCGCTGGAACCTATGTGAGACTTTCCTCGTTTCGTTCTGCTGATTTTTTATCTAGTTTGATTTGTTTGTATGCGTTAAAAGTTTCGATGTAAATAGAAATACAGGCGGAAGAATATAAACGGATAGAAAACCAAGCGAAATGTTAAAGAAGAAATATACATGGAAGTTGCACAGAGAGAACAATTATTCGATTAGAAATTCTTCATTAGTTTGTCTTTTGGTTACTTTGTATGGTAGATATCGATTCTTTAATACTGACACTCTATATAAAACCCTTAACATGATATTTCTTTTTTTTTTCTCATTTTAGTTACCAGTATTGTTTCGAGGTCAAGTTTTCTAACACTTTCTAACTTTGCGAGTTTGGAACTTCTTATGTTTCGCGCAAAACGTCGTTATATTTCTTTGTTATTCACTAACATGCAATTAATTACTGTACCAAAAATCAACCATTTTAAAATGACATAACTTTTTGTTGCATGTTTTAAAATACCCCCACGCATTCAACGATTGGCTGCCAGAGAACAGAGTGATCCTTAGTTACTATACTTTCTTAAAAAGGGGCTATTTTCATTTAAAGTCACTGACTCTTCAACTTATCAAGGCCCGTCAACACCTCTCTTAAGCTGGCAGGACCAAATCAGCAGAATCAAAGCGAATACATTTAGTACTGAATTTGTAGCACCAAAAGAAATTTTGTACCTATTACCGTTTTCAAGAAAATCGTAATATTAATATTAAGCTAGCAGCGCCACGGTTTTTTCGAAAATGGTAAGAGGTACAAAATTTCTGTTGGCGGTACAATTTAGTACAAATTTAGCGCTAGATGAATCCGCTTTGATTTTTTCCTTTTAATTCATTTTGATATTTGGTCCTGCTAGCTTAATATTAAGCTAGCAGCGCCACGGTCTTTTTGAAAATGCCACGCGGTACAAAATTACTGTTTGTAGTGCAAATTAGTACAAAAAGTGTACAGACTTCGCGCACGCGCAAGAGTTGGAGAGATTGAAAATCTAACTAAAATCCTTCATCGCATTCTCCCTCGACTTTTCAAGCTGTGTAACGGGACATATTTATTCTGTTTCCACCCACCCATTTCATCGTCTCACACCATATTTCACCATATAACGGGACATGAATTTCGACTGTTAGAAAATAAAAAGATTTTCAATCTTAATAGGTACTAAATATTGCACTTAGTCCGACGTGATTCTGCTGATTTGGTCCTGCCAGCTTAAGAGAGGTCCCGTCAACTTATTTTCTAAGGTGATTGTACCAGGGATAGATAAGCACCCAGTACGAAGTTTCCATTGGTGCTCTATTAGTCGAATAAAATTCTCGCCGTCTCTGGTTCCGCTCGAGCCGAAGTCGTCTCCGGAGCGTCGGGCCGCCGTCGAACTCCCCGTAGATCCGTGGCTCGCGGATCTATAGCAAGGAAATCCGTATCACGGGAAGCGCATGCGTTGGTCGCGTGATTCTGGGCGAGGCCCGACCCCGCGAACGAGCCTCGCGACGCTTAATTCAGTAGGCGGAGGACTGTCACGGAGGTTGGAACCTTCCGATCTCTTCTAATCAAAAAACGAGAGAAGGAAGAGGTCGGTGGTGGGGGTAGATGGGTTCGCGCGCTTGCGTGCCTCCGCTTTTGATTATACGGCTACGCGATAGGATCTGACACCGGGCCATTTGCATGGCTATCAAGATACCTGGGGCCGTTCACGGGACTCGCACACACCGCGAGGCTGACCCGCGTGTGCGCGCGCGACGCGCCTGTTTTTCATTCCGAGCCACGCTAGTTACACGAATCATCGGTCTTTTTCCCTCGAATAACCGCGCCGAGGGAAGCGAAGCCCTCGTCGGAGATTGTCTCGTCGAGAGCTTCGATTATTGCCTCCTCGAAGGCTCCTCGGTTCGCCAAGTCGTCGTGTTTGTTTCATTTTTACGGTTCTTACGTAATTATTTATGCGATAGATGCGGACAACATTTTTGCCAAACGGGATTAACTCTTTCCGTGCTCGACAACGATATATCGTCGTTTGGTACTGTTGCCAAAAGTGCTATGACCGATATATCGTTGTGCATTTTATGTGGTGATCTTACGGATGTTGACCTACATTTAAGTGGAATTTCTGGGGAATTTTATATGTAGAATTAGATTAAATGATTTTAAGGAAAAAATTGGGAAGTAGTTATTTATTTTAAAAAATCTAATTCTAAATTTCATAAAACACTGGATTTACGATACCTATTCCGAATTTCGCAAGGAAAATTGCAGAAATCATTTGCAGTCTTCGCCAACCACTTACACTGACTTTTAGCCACAAAAAAAGACAAGCATGAATCCAAATTATTTTGGCAATGGATATAATCGTGATTAAAAAGATCTTAAAAAGTAAATGTAAAAAAAAAGCATGCAGCGAAGGCAGGTATTTCGAACCTTCGTAAACTTATAATTAGTGTTAAATGCTACCCTGCGCGCTGGTTCATCGATCGCGAATGTGTTAATTTCGATTGCGTGTCGGTTAAGGGAACTAGCCGTATCGAATCCGGTTAATGAAAATGAGAGAGCACGCACTACCCGACACACGATTGCGTTTCGAATTTTAAACTCGTCGAACGTTGTTCGCAGGGGTACCTGCAAAATATCAGCAAATACGCTCGCGCGCGTACGGGGTTGAAAAAATCCTGTCACGCACAAAGTGAAATTCGCCTATGCTCATGCACGTACGATTAGCATGACAAGTGGAAAGTAATTGTTCGCCGTAGACGACCTGCAGACGAGTTTCAGCTTCACCGGACCCCCGTGGCTCGTGAATCGAAACAAAGTTTCCTTTTTTCAGCTACGTGCGCACGCGCACGCGCTCGCCCCGCTTCTGCGGATGTAGTCTCCGAAACATCCGAGAACGTTTCGTCGATTAATTGATTCGAATTTTTTAAAACATCCGAATCGATTCGATTGCCGAAATCGAATCAAACGGGACGAACGGTTGCAACTTTGTTGGCTACAATCGGTCGCGGTTCAGAAAGGAATATTGGATAAATTAATAAAGCTATAATCTCAGGTTGTTCATTTGGATGTTGTTTATTCGTTGTTAATTAATGCATTTCTCCGTAGCTACATCTCACAAGTTGAGACAGCGAATTGCTTACCATGTTAATCAATCTTGTAAAGATAAATCGTATTCGTAAATACCATATTCTGTTTTGTATTTCCTATTTGGTGATAATTATATGTGAATTAGTATTTGAAATTGTAGCTTGTTAAAATAATTTATCAAATTAGAGTAATGTATCAAGAACTTGTTGCACGATTTTCAGCATATTATTTCGCATGTTACATTTATCCAAACACTCTCGCATCTATATGAAATAAAAACATGAAATAAATAAATGAGCCAATACAAAACTAAAGCATCATTTCCTAAATGGCTGTTTTCATTATAAATTACTATATTATTTTTAATTTTCGTACGAATGAACTGCGATTAGTAGAATACGGATTTTTATGCAAAACAAAATCTTTGCAAATGTATCTAAAAACATTGAATCCAAATAGGAATTTATTTTATTCTGTAAACATTATAATACGAATTTTGCTTCAAATATTTATTTATATTACTGCATACTGCGTGCATTTTGTAGTTTGTTACGCAGTCTAGTGATTAAAAAATGTTTCCACCCCTTATTTAGCCGCTCTTTGTGATATAATAATCTCCGATTCCTACGATGTAATGGAAAATCTGATCTTTTTGCGACTTCCGTGCTAGTCCGACCACTGTGCGTCGTCCCAAGTGAAAAGGGAGAGACGGTTATATAGGCTAGATTTGATTTAAATCTGAGATCATTGTGCCAGTCGCGATGCCTCGTGCCAGAGGAAGAGAGAGGGGCGTAGAGACGGGTTTGGCATTCTGTGATTTCCATACAGGAAGCTCTGTAACGAGAAACCACCACCCCTCGCCCCTCCTTTTCTCTCTCCATCTCTCCTAGCGTTTCTGTGCGCCACCCGCTCGAAAACGAGGCTGCTGGTTCTCTGGTTTGTCCTGGTGTATGATTACCAATTTCAGGCTACAGGCAGCGTGCCGACACAGGAGTCGCGTCGATCTCTCGTCGCTCAAATAGACTCGACCTGGCGACTAATGATTCAGGAAAGTCCTCCACGAGATTGCCAAAAATCTCAGATACGGGAAGACTGTTGGAATTTGGAAAATAAACAGTGTCCCATGTGCTATTTTAAGAAATTATAGAAATTTTATGGAAATTTTATGGAAAAAGTATTTTTCACTTTATAAGACGGCGAATTTTTATTTTTTGAAAAACATATTCTTCGGTGTTATCTGAACTACTGCCAAGCGTCACTCCTATTAGACGAACCTACTGGGTTATATGAAGTATTTGTCTCCCGCTGGGTTCATATAAACGGAGTTGTACTGTAAATATTAATTTTTTTTCATTCTGAATTTGCCATGCATCTAAATAAAGAAATGTTAGGTATAAAAAAGCGAATCTTGTACGATAGAAACGTATAGTAAAAGTAAATGTATTTCGATGGTTGCGAGGTTTTCGTGAGATTTTCTTGATCATTCAGCGTTATATACATAACGTTGGGCTAGGAGTGGTTCGATCTCTAGGACCTGTTCTATACAATTTTTTTATCCTGCAATTTGATTACTTTTCGATCCGTATCACTCCCTTACCATTCTGGAGATATTTCACAAGAAACGATTTCATTTCTCGCCCCAAATCCTACAAACGAAAATGGTTTTCAATTACGAATACCAAATTGCTCCATTTGCAAGCAATGTTTCAAAACGTCTTAAATCACAGTGACTCGAGGTGAATAACGGCAAAAGAAATTTTCGAAATTCTTTCAAGAGTTTTCGATTCTGTTTCGCGTCTTACAAACATTTCGAGTTTAAAAATCTATCTAAGTAAGGGCGAAATAGTCGACTTCCGCGAGACGAAAGAATGTAACGTCAGCCTAAAGATTATACTTGTTCAATAACTCGAGAACTGTTACGTAACATTTCACGGAATTGTATGGCGGAGAAGGGAAAACGAGAACTCGATACGTAGAGCGGAAAATCGAAGGTAAAGGGAGAGAGAATCGGGTCCGAGGATCCTGCGAGGCCCGGTCAGGATCAGGCAGCGACCAGGTGCGCTCGTTGTCGCGGAGAAACAGAGGGGAGGAAGAAATCAGGGTGTTCAGGGATAGACGGGGGGGCGCCCCCGACATCCCCCCCTGTCGGTTCTAACTGCGAAGTCCGCCCAGGAGGGGACCAGGAACGAAGCCGGGGGTACGACTACCTGAGCTCCTCGCGCCAGGACCTTCCCGGTACAAGCATTCGGGGCGCCCAACTGTCTGCCGATCCTTGTTTCGGTTCGCGTCGGTGGAGCAGCGATTTTTCCACTATTCGAACGGGTACCTGAGCCTGGTCTCAGTGGCTCTCTATCTTTGATTTTGCTAGTGCTTCGACGTTTATTAAATATGTTTGCGAAAATGGCTATAAAATGTTCACGCAAAAATGAAAACAATTCGCGATTATATCCACTGAACATTTGTTTGAATAATTATGACGTTTTCCATGTCGTTGCAAGTCATTTTTAACACGTTCCGTGCCACATCGCTTTTGCCCGATTTTCCCCGACGGCTCGGGAAGTCCAAACATCCTTTTCCCTCTTCTCCAATTTTCTCACATTTTCCAAAGCCAAAATTCCCAATTCCGAACCCGTAATTTCCTCTAAACGAGCACTAT
>NC_071980.1:22149329-22246182 GCF_026283585.1 Hylaeus volcanicus
CACAAGTCCAAACTTTTCCCTCTACTCTAATTTTCTCACATTTTCCAGAGGCAAAATTCCCAATTCCGAACCCGTAATTCCCTCTAAACGAGCACTATGCTTCGTTCGTAAACCCGTTTACAATTACTATCCCGTCAAGTATCAACGCTCTCGAGGCTCAAGACCCCCCAACGCGAACCCTTGCCGAGTTTACCGCTAGAATTTTACAATTCACAGCCAACTGCGACACAAACCTGCCAGATTACTGGCAGAGTATTAAAGACCCAGGGTCCCAGAGAGTTTCTCGTGCGATGAGACGCCGAATATCGAATCAACGACGCGACCGTTCGCGTTGTAACACGCGGCTGGGCTGTTAACGCGTGGGCGCTGGCTGTAAGTTACACGCTGTACGGCAAAGGTGTCGGCAAATACGGGCACAGATAACCTCCGGGTAAGCGTGTAAACTCGGCTACCGGTGTTACGAAATCAAGCAAGGTCTGGGAATCTCCTCTGTTTTCTGTGTTAATATTTGAACAGAACTGTTTCGCACTCGGACGGCCGAAGCTGAGCGCGAGACGTCGTCGCTGGGACAGCCACGAACAGAGAAAACTTCTTTCGTTTTAAAGACCCGTAAATTATGCCTCCGACGTTCACGATATGAGAAAGACTATTCGATTAAGAAATGCGTCCTTCTTTTATCAAATATAAAATTAAATCAACTTTGATTTATCAATAGTATTTCGTTATTCTTTCGTAATCAATGAATTATAATGACTTATATTTTAACTATAAATGCTTCGAAGTTCTCAGTTTTAATAAAATCTGTCTTGTCATGATATTTACTAGATAAATAATAATACAATTTCGTGCAGCCAAATTTATGAATCTAAATTTGAATATAATTATAGCATATCCAGTATCTACAAATAGCTCAAAGCCAATGTACGTATATATTTATATATTTTCGTGTATGCAGCAAAACAACTGGGTATATAATGGCACCGTACTATGGTATCTCTAACGCATTGATATCACCGTTACTATTTCAGATAGGTTTTGTAGCAGAATTAATACCGACTCTCCTATAAATCGCTAAACGTGACACAGCGAAATCGATCGTACTAATTTTAGCGAATCTTTTAAACGGCAAGATTCGATAGGAGGTCAGTGCAGAGGAAGACGCTTTCTTCGAATTTCCCTTCCCTTCCTGGCCAGCCAGACAACTCTTTCGCAGTGGATTTTCGAGAGGCCGGTAATTGTTCTCGGTCCAAAGTCCCGTGGGAAGATAATCCCGCCGATGGGAGAAGGAGAGAAAAAAAAAGGAAAGTTGCTTCTCTGGCTGAAATTCTCGGATGTAGGATTTCTTCTGGCGGCGACCGAGGCTCTCGTAGCCACGAAGAGGTGTAGCTGGCTCAGCGATTTTCCCGTTCATGCTTCCAGGATTTTCCAGTCCCTTTCATTCACCGGCTCCGTTGTATCCCGTCTTTTCGGGCGACCTAATTTCTTTTTTTTTTTTTCAAATTTCTCCTTTTCCTCTTACGGAGACAATAACCGCCTCAAGGCGAGAGTTCAGTTTCTGCATTAATTAAATTCACTGCATCTTACGGTCGAATTGCACAGATACGTGTGATATACTTTTGACGTGGAATCTTGAAACCTTGACATACGAAATAAAAAACGGAACTTGATGCGTCTAAAAAATACTATTTCATAACGCTCAACTGAACAGTGATGTGGAAGCTGAGAACGAGTACATTTTATTTTGAAATTCGGATTCTTTTTTGGTCACTTCAATGACCGGTGTCAATTCCATTATCATCGCTAGAATAGCCTATTGTACCATCATCATCACTATCGTGTAATAAATCCGACTTATACACGATACCGGGATTATTTATAATCTTTATTAAACTCAAATATTGTCTGGTATGACATTCACCGTGCGAGACGCCTGCTATACTGAATACTATTAGGTTGGTGCATATGAAATATTGTCTTCCCAGTATTTCAATTGATCAACCCGATAACTTTCATTTTACTCCATTCTGTCGGTAATTGTTTGTACTCGTATTAAAAAGACACAAAAATATACTGTAAAACACATACATTAAATACCACAGATGTTTAGAATAGAAACATTAAAATCTCATTATCAACAATCATGAATACTAAGAATAATTACGTTATTTTTTTATTCGAGTGTAAATTTTGATAGTCTATTTTGGAAGTTGCTGAAAACACAGCGGTAGCATTTGAAGAAGATTACGCGAAGGTTAGAATACTTTAACGTTGGTTTGCAGAATTCAAGAATGATAAATTAACAAAAAAAAAAATCTACATGTCGAATTGAGTAACCTCCTCCTTTTCGAAGTTGGTTAAAAATTTGTACTCTTTCTTTAGCGGTAAAAATGTAACAGATGTAATGTATCATAAATGGCCTAAGACTTTTGCGCAGTACCGTAGATACACATGTTCACACTTTACATCGAGTGTCATAATTCCGTCATTTTAATTCATGAAAGTACCAAAATCGAAAAATGTCACGTTTTGACATTTCTTTGTACACCTATCTCTTACAGTAACTCATTGCAGATAGAAATTCCCCCTCTTCCGAAAATGTTCACGAACCCGGTGACACGTCGAATCGCGGCAATTTTTCCTCGATAAAAATTCAGTTCCAGGTCCCCCATGAATATTTATCCCGCGACGGAATTGTCGAGGAATTTGCGCGCAACGCGAGACCACGGCGTTGTATCCTGGCAGAACGTTCTCCTCTGGGCTTCCTACGAGTCCTTGGTTGCGTTCCGTGGCCACCCGCAACCCCCTTACAGGGATTATTTCCTATTAATATGCATTACCAGCGCCGCGGTCGACAAAAGGAACGAGAGACCGGTCGCGGCACTGTGATGTAAATAAACTTAGGCTTCCGGATCTTCTTCCTCGAGGCGGACACACTTCTTCTTTTGTAATTGCTGCTCCTTTGTCTCTGGACTAATACCGGCGGACCCCCTCGGCGCGGCAACCGGCCGGTAAACATTTTTCATCCCCCGCGTTTTCCCACCCTTCGCTAATAATTGGGTGAACGGGAACGGTTCTTGAGACTCTTGGAATATAGAGTTACATTTGACATGATTTGCAGGAATCTAATGACTTTAAACGTATTGCAGTTTGTCAAACGTATTATTCATTGATTGACTCTTACAACTGTCTCGATCGAACTCAACTCCGAATTATGTTAAACAACAAATCACACCGCGTTCCCACGCAACCATTGCATTATCCTCATATTATATATTACACTCCTACAATTGTTAGTTGTTCGTTAAGTTCGTACGGTTTTTTGATCGGGAAAGAAGTGAAACCGAGTTTCGTTCAGTAATTCGCAAATTTATTACATAAAGTTAGTATTACTGAAAAGTTTGATGTTTGTAGTTGATATCCGTGCTGTGTAATTTTCAATCGTTTTAGTATTCCGTTGTGTGAATGATCTTAAAAACGTACAATGAAAAATGAAAAATTCGTGTACTTCTTTTACACGATAATGCACGAGCCTGCGTTGTTTCTTCGATTCGATGAAAGATAAAGGATGTTGAATGGGAAATTTTCCTTCATCCGCCTTGTAGTCTAAGTCTGTCTCTTTGTGACTATCAACCAATTTGATCGATGTTTCACTTTTTAGCAAACAGTAACATTCAAATTTAACGAAACTCGATAAAAGAGAAAATATACAAGTTTGTTGAATTATGGGAAAAAGTTATACAAATAAATAGTGGACAGTTCTTTAAATGAAATAACGTTTTAAAAAAGTACTGAGTATTTCAATTGTGTTTCAGAAAGCCGCACGAACTTTTTCCAATAAAACGATTGGAGAAATTAAACAATTACTTTTAATGTACTTTTTTAACGTTAAAATTTTAAAAGGTCACCTTGACTTTTTCAAATACCTATGCATGGTTTTAACTATGTTACATTGTAGCTGATAAAAAGACGAATTCAACGATCTATAATATTACGACCTTGACGTTTCCTTTCATTCAGAGATATGAGATGTCCTCAAACTTTTACCTAAAAAAATGTTTACTTAGAAAATTTTTACATTGAAATATTCAGACGACTGAGAAATAATTAACCGTTGTATCGATCATTTTTTCTTCGTATTATCGAAAATGCCAGAAACATCGTGCGAATTGTCGTGAAAATGACAGATTTGGGCGTCATCCGACGCCACTTTGTTAACAACCCTTGCACAGGAAAGATAATGCAAATCAACCTGTCGACCTCGAAACAGGGTGTCCTTCGGTCGACTCCTGACGGGAATCCTCTCTCTATCGACGGACGGGTTTCATAGCGACGGATATCTTCGAAAAGACGACGCGTCGGCATTTATAAACAAATTTTCGAATCGTATATCACGGTCATTGTTCCGGGGCCGCCCCGTCTGAGACGGCCGCACAAAAGGATCGTAACGCGGATGACAAAGGAGGGGCGGAAGAGAGGCAGAAGTGCTGTGGAACCGCCGTGTCAATGAGTGCCATCCTTCTGAATTGATCGGCATTTGAATAAATTCACCTGCACGGTGGTCATTGTCCGAGATACGCAGGAGACGCGAGGATCGAGAGCGTTTACATCGATTAAGAGGAACGCCAACGGACAGAACTAACTCTGCTAATGAGAGCTTCTAGGCTCCACCAGTTCCAATACCATTGGACCGTTGACCGCCTGAGCTACTGAGATAATATTAACCCGTTCAATTTTTGCAAATATGTATTCCGAGTTTGTAATATTACATCATAAACAATAATTCCTGGTAATAGTGTTAATTGCTGCTTTGTACAGGGAAAATGCTAATCAAAGGTATATGTACAGTATGAACATACAAGCGTATGGTTCATCTTAATTCTAGAACGTTCCGACCACTGGTTACTTTTAACCCATTAAATGTTTGCAAATATATTTGTAATTCGCTTTATTTTATCATTAAGAAAATTACCAGCTAATAATTCTAATTACTGCTTGATGTAAAGAAAATAGTAAACGTAAAAGTCGAACGTCAATCCGAGCATGAGGATTATTCTTTACCATTTCGATAGCTTTTATCCTATTTAATTTTAAAAATATTTCGTCTATTTTAATATGAAAAATAATACTAGAAACTAATTTTAATTATTGTTTGTTATATAATGAATAGTAGATAAGGATAATAAAATATAAGCCAATAGTTTTATTATGCTAGTAAATTTGTGCAAAAATGTTCCAAATTTGTGCTTCTTTATGGTACAGTATAATACCAGATAATAATATAAATTATTATTTAAGTATGTATCTAAGAATGTGATTTTTGTTCTTGAACCTTTCAACATAATGGCCTTTTTAGTCTTCCTCAGCAACAGGTAATAAGTTATTGTAAAGTATAATGGGCAAACAATTTTTCTGTGAGAGATACTAGATAATTTTACAATTATATTACGCATAAAAAAGTACAAAATGAACTTATCATGTGTACATATATGTACATCAGTTAGAGAAGTAGATATTTCGATGAATATGTACATTTTTATCCACTAAACTGGCTTTCATCGACAAATAATTTGAAAGCTGTTGACATTCTTGAATAATACAAGCAAATTAAATATCATTCATTTAGAATCATGTATATAGATAAGTAGAAACATTCAACGGATCATCTTCAAACTTATACAAAGTAATATCTCCTTGACCTTGGCAAAGATCGGAAACGTTTATGAATGTACACTTTTCTTAGTAAATGATAAAGGAAAAGTCAATATCTTTTAACTTACCCTTCATTTGTAATATTATTTTTACAAAACATGGTTTGGAAATTGAGTGTCTTACGTCTACTCCAAACTTTCTGTCATACAAGATTACACAAAACTCTAAAAAAATTTAGTTGCTTTTTAATGTCGCCATAACATCATCCAATAGTTCGTAAAGTTGAATCAGAAAAAAAGAACCAGATACCTCGTTCCATCGCTCTGGAAAAGTTTGAGAGTGAAACTTCACTCGGTGCAACAACTCGGATCGCAGACATCCGATACAAAATTTTGCTGAAAGAAAAATATTTTAACTGCAAAACTAACTATAAAAAAAAAATATTAATTCACCATTCAATCCATCATCTACAATCACGGGGGTTGGGCGTATTAATTATCGAAAGAAAGGAGCAAATAAATAGATGATATGTCGGTAGAGGAGAAAACAATGTCGTTTCATTTTTGCTGGCTCGATGGAGTCTGGAAATCGTTGGCGAGCAAATGCGTAACTGAAATCTCAGCATCCAGACCACCCTCCCCCCTCGAACGGGCCACTGGAACCCGTGATGCCCCGCAACGACCCTCCGGTGCGCTCGTTTTTCCCTCCCCTTTTCATCCCCTGGCCGCGAGGGGCAAGAGGCGACAGGAGGGGCTGTAGCTGCAGCTGCACGGCTCCGGCCAGGTGTGCTCTCTCGCAATGTTGCCGCAAGGGTGAATTTCTCTCCCCCTCCCCCTCCCTCGTTCCTTCGTCTCTCCAGGGCTCTCTCTCTCTCTCTCTCTCTCTCTCTTCCCGCTCACCCTCTACGCTGTTTCGCTGTTCGAGCGAATCTCGCCACGCATACCTTGATCGGAAGGACGATTTTGCGTCGAACCGTACCCTTAGCAAACGCTATACAAGATTTTACGACACAATTTTCAAAGACGCACTGTCATGCATAAATGTCGAACTTGAAAAGCTGTTATATCAAACCTTTACCCTATAATTGATACTTTAACTATTTAAATCTATTTAAAAAGAGTCTAACTCTTAGAAGAGAATTTTCCATATTAATCGTGGCTCTCATCAGCTTCTGCATAATGTTACTAGGTATGTTAAGATATTCGCGACCGCTGGCGTGAATTCAAGTCACTTCAAATTCTATTTCTAATTCTGAAAAAATTATGACATATTTTGTCATTTTTGTCTTTGTCCTAACGATACAAATTTGCGATGTTCAGCTTCAGAATTTTATTATTTTCGTCGGTACTAGGTATTAGAAGCATTATCTGTTTCCAAAAATTAAGTATTGCAAATAGAGTACCAACAACGTTGTTACTAAATTTCAGAAGACAAATACTGAGATTAAAAAGACTATCAGTAGATCCTTGGTATAGAAAATGTTAAAATGATCTTATAAACGTATAAGGTTATATTATTATACGTCAAAAGTCAAGTCGCAGTCGTTGATCAAATTACTAGAGGCACCAATGAAAAACGAAGGAAGTATTATCAATATTAGATAGAAGTTATTCTATATATTATATCTATATGTTATATCTGCAATATTAGATAGTTATTAGAAGTACGTATTACTAACACTTTATACATGGAATAATTATACAGTGGCTTCAGAAAATTTCTGTACACTGCATTAATAATTCTTTATTTCTTTAATTCTTCTCTGCGTGACAATAGTGGGCAATGACCTTTTTGTTAGTTTCTTAGACAAATGAAAAATAAGCAAAATAAGCAAAATAAAAGCACAGTAGTCTAAATTTCTAACATGTAATTCATAGAAAATTGTCTTAACTAAAAAACGACTTGCTACTATATCAGTCATATATTTGTAGACAATTTTCTTTTCTAAAAAATAACTTGCTATTAATTCTTATGCGCACAAGAAGTTTGGAGATATTACTATTGTTTTATAGTTTAGATTTCACACTTTTCACAAGATCGTGGATTTGTATTACAGCCAGTAATGGATTTCAATTACGAAAGAGAAAGGAAAATATTTCACGAAGCAACAGTGTTAATCACTTTATGTTTAATCCTGTTTAACTCAAATTATATTTGATTTTCAAAAAAGATCGGATGGTAGGACCAATAGTAAACACTAACAATATACATTTAGAGTTAAAGTTTGATAGACTCGAACTGCCAATTACTCTTCATCCTCGCTTGAGAGATTATAAATTAGTTGTAAATAGATTGCTTGAAAGGAAATAAAATTAATATTATTGCTTTACAGCCACAATTGATGCATTTCGATAACAGAATTCAATCAGACTAAAAATGTACATAATATTATAAAGGATCTCTGCCCAAGGAACCCAAACCCAAATCCAGGTTATTACATGCTCCAGGTTATTATAAATGGCACATAGAATCTCATTGTGGCAAAATTCCTAATCCATCTAATTTTGGCAATTAATTTCTGTTCTACTGCCACTTTACACTTTCTAAGAATATATTATAGATAAGAAACAAAGAAAAAATCATCCCCTGCATTCGCTGGCTCTAGGTCATCCACGGTACTAGTTCGTTCTCCTAAAGAAAATTTTCCTCAACCTGGAGACTGGGAAAACGGTTTACAGATCGCGTAGAAAATTGTGGCTCGCCTTGGTTCTTAATCACAGGGAACGCGGAACTGGGATCCCGCCTCACAACATTGTTGCCCACGGAACGACTTAATTCACCTAACTGTACGCGAAACTACTATGATTCAGGCCAGATTAATGATCGTTAATTTGATATGGGCCGCAGTAACCGTGAAAAACAGGATTGTAAATTTTCATTCGACAACGCTGCGGAACGCGCGTCTCTTCGAGTTGCATTCGACGCGAATGATTCTCGACTATTTACGTGCTCAGAAAAAGGATGAATTGTATATCGAAGAATTCGATATACAAATGTACATGAAATTTTAATTAACCGAAAGTCTTTGTAATTATGACATTTAAATGAACAAATTTATAGTTATAAGCTTGTTTTTAATGTCAAGTTCCTAATTTATCACGAATCTTTTTAGTTTTATTTAATTTTAGAATGAAATTCTTAATATATTTAATCACTAATAAAAAAAAACTTGTTGAAATTGGATTATGGTATAGTCATTATAAAATTGGCCGGAATAAGTCATCGTTTTTGAATATGTTTAAAAATTTCAAGACTTTGAATTTTGTGATTTGTGTCTACTGGAAGTAAAAAAGGATCTTTGAATGAATTTTTAGTTTAAGAACTATCGACTGTACGAAGTTGTAATTTTGTTCATTTTCATCAAGAAGGATTGACTTATCAAGTTAAATTTCTTTGTAGTATGGAAAGTCGTTCGTGCAGTGCGAAAATGATAAACAATCTATGAGTTTGCATGTATCGAGTTCAAATGCTGATTTTTAAAAAGGAAAAAGGTGAGCATCTTCCTTGAGGCTTCCTCTACAGAATAAGGTTACTTCTAAGGTGGGCGTTTTATAATTTACATCATAATGAACTGTTAGTATCCGCGCTCTGCTGGCCATACCGCTTTTACGCTATAGTATTTGGGTGATATCTGCAAACGGAATCAGCAGGTCTCATAACAGTTTCGTTGTTGCTATTTATGTACAATCTTGAAATGTGTTTCTAAACACCACTATGCGCCACTGAGCAGCTCTCAGAAAATGTATCAAAATTATAATATTCCTGATTTTTATGTTCCACAGTATATATGTATATTACAAAGGGATGAATAGTAATTTGACTGTCGTTCCAATGTTAATATTATGTTTAATTTTAATCTCAAACAATTATTTCTTTTCGTAATGGAAATATAAGGTCCGAAACTTGTAGAACACTTCCTTTCATCCCTTTAAAGTATCGCCATTTTTTTCAATTTTCAGGTGTTTCACTCTTATTCAGTCAAACGAGAATTGCACTCCTAGAGAATAACAATTTATTTATATTTTTTGACCTAAATAATAGGACGAGGTGCAATTGTATTCGCCAATAACAATAACATTTTTGGTACAGCGTCAGGACGTTATTAATAACTCATATTCTAATCGATCAAAATACTTCAAACAATTTATGCAGTTTTTTCATAAGTTTCTTGTGCCACAAAAGTTTTCAATTCAACACGTTGCGTAGTTTTTAGACAAAATGTCCACATGTTGTCCATTTTCGAACTTAGTCAAGTGGAAATTCGTTCAAATGGCATGGAAAAGAAATTTTCTCTACAAAATCTATTCGGAACAAGTGGATTCGTCTAATCTAATATGTATAATAATCACTTTTATTATATTATTATTATTATTATTATTATTATTCTAACCAAAAGGTGCAACCTTTTATTTATTTTACCGAGGTTGTTCGTTGGTTTGAGTCATTGTACATATCTAGGAATAATAACATGTAACAATAAATTATTCGTACGTTTTTATTCCACTTGTAAATAGTTTCTACGAAACTATGTATACATATTTCGTAAAACTCAGTATAAACACTTTTTTACTGTTCACGAAATTTGAAAATATCTTAATTCGAACAGTCGAAACGTTAACAATATAAATGCTTGCTGTAAAGACCGCGACTGTATGTCTTCTATTATTATTATTATTATTATTATCATTATTATTATGTTGTCCTCCTCGAACGTCGTAGGCGTTGTAAGAATTCCTGTCGATGAGTGAGCAGATTCCGCAGTCACGAGTCGAAATATATTTTTATTGGTCGGCGTTGCAGAGCCATGGCAGATAGGAAATTGCGGAAACGAGAAACCGGCGATATCTCGATAAGAACCACAGCCGGGCAACGCTCTCATTGCCTCAATTTCCACTTCCACTTCCACTTCCGGCCCCGATCGCTTTTTCCCATCGGCCGTGCCTAAAAAACGCTCACCCCCATTGTCGCGTGAGACCGTGAAGCAATAAAAATGACCAGACCGGGGCCAAACAATCGTGACACCATCGTCCGCTAGGGATTTTCGCGAAATCCCTGCAAATCTAAATAATTGAACGACAACATTTCACGTTTCGGTTTAAATCTCAGACCCGACCACTTCTGCCGTTCATTAATATCAACCGCCATGTTCACTGTAATCAAAATATATCGCATTTTCGATAGGAAGGTATTTTCTTTTCAATCTCTTCAAATAAAATCAGTCTTTCTATGATGAATTAAAATTGTAAAAATGTATACAATTAAATACGAAATTTATACTCCTTTGAAATAGTATACATGTCTCGTATTTTTACTTTTATTTCACGTGGTAATATATAATCAATTCCCTTTTAATATATATGTAAATCAATATAAAATGTTTAACGTAACTTCTCTTGAAACAGTTATAAAGAATAATATATAGATAATTTAAAAAATATTGATTTTTATTATCGAATTATATTTTAGTATCTATCGAGTTCCTTCTATTTGATTATTTCTTTCAACCTAATGTAAATTAGTTCATACTTTCCATTTAATCGATTTAGGAAATAATTATTCGGTAACAAAGCTGAATGTCATTAATAGAAATTTACAAGGATTGGTATCACGATAATTATTAAGAATATTATGCAGAGCTTGCAACAAAGATTGGTACTCTGTATTTATTATCTATTTAACGTCGTCATTGCAAAAATGTAAGCAATTAGGTACGCAAACGTAAAGACAAATAAACCACGAAGGACGATGGTGTGTAAAAAATGCTATTGTTACAGCACAACCTCAATTAAAACCTACCCAAACCGTGTTGTAAAACAACAGCCGTTTTTAATGGTTGCTTCGGATCATGAAGGTGTGCTCTTAACCTCGTTTTTTTCTTAAGTTTTCTTCTGCTCCATTTCGCTTGTTTTTTTACCTTGCATTGTCTCTGTCGCGAAATATTTTCAGTGTATTTAATAATCTATGCTAATATCACAAAGAAGGTGGAGATTGTGCAATTTGAATGGACATTATTTACAATATCAATACCATGAAAGAATAATGGAGTTCATTGTATTTAATACGTACACAAAAAAAAAAATACAAGGGCATTACTTTATTATACTAAGCAAGAATTAATAATACTTGAGAAAAGTGAAAACAACTTCTTTTACAGAATAGGTGGTTAATCCGTTTTAGAGCTGAGTTCACATAAATTCATTAGATTTAATTTCGATAATGCAGCTAGTAAAAAATAAAATGTCTCGACAAATCTGAAAACGTAATATAATAATAACGAAACATTTTTTAAATGTATATTGCGTCGCGACGTTATCAGAAGTTCGAAGGAAAACTTGATGATTGATCTGATGGTTGATCGATCGCTGAGGCGAGTCATGTAGGAGGGAGAGGGGATTGAAAACGAGCATCCGAGATAGGTGGAGGAAGGAGGATCCATGGATCCACGGATCCGAAACGCGACGGCGCTCGGCTGAGCGTGTATCCCACCTGAAAACCGGAAACCGGGGTTCCCCTGCGGAGAGAGAGAGGTCAAGCCTACCGGAACACCGGAACCGGAAGGGTGCGGAACCTAGGCGACCGACGACGTGCCGGACAGTGCTGGCTCGCACTGATTACCCGCTGATGAAACGTACCGGCTCGTTGACTTCGGCCAGGGTCGTCATTAGGGACGCCCCTGGTTCGGCAGAACACTGAAAAAATCACGCTACGTCTGCGTCGATTCGCCAAATAACGCAAAAATCGTACAAAAAGTATTAAGTGCTTCGTGGGATATTTTTTTTCTAGGGGAGAATTTGTGTAATATTTTTATAACTTCGAGAATATTTTAGGTATGTTTTAAAGTACGTTTGGTAATTTTTTCAATTCATTTCGCACAGAAATCTTTGAGTGATATTTTCAATGACAATTCAGAAATTTTGAATGATAATTCAAAAACTAATTGAACGATCGTTTTCAAAATTTGCGTACGTTTATTCTATTTAAACATCTTGAATATGAACTGAAAAAATAGAATGATATTATTAATTAATATTTTCAACTTTTTTGGCTGCAGGTTTTGCATTAAGTCAATTGATTTGGAAAAAAAATTGTAAAATAGCTGTACAATTGTAAATAGCCGTATATGTATGTATTGTACATAAATATAGTTTTCCCTCCTTAGTAGGATAATCTAAGAATTTCAAATCACGAAAAGTTGCTTTTCATTTGCATTTCCTTAAAGTACATAATCTTGGGATAGAGTTCGATGAATTTGGTTCAAAAATTGAAGCAGTTGAAGATTCTATGGAATTAACCCTTTATCGTTATTATTATTTCTTGTTTACTTAACACTTCAAAATGTATCTTGTAAAGATAATACAATTTGAAATGTAACGATTCTATTGAATGAAATTACTTCTTGTTTACTTGTACGTCAATAAATTGATTAATTCTGAAACTACGGTAATTAGTGGCTAATCCTCTTTAGAGTATATATTCTAAATATTTTACAACATGTGAATAATCAATGGTTCTATAGAATTAACCTACTATTGCATGAATCAGTTTAAAGTATCTATACAATTATTTCCTGTTTACTCACATGTCAATGAATTGATTCCTTTTAATCCAAAACAATAAATAACTGATCCTCTTAACATTGTAATCTTCAATATAAAATTTGATGAACTAATGATTCTATCTAAGTGAGAATTCTATTGTATGAATTTCACATCTGTTGACTAAAACTACACAATGGTTGATTTTCTTGAGAACATATGTTGTAAATAATATTACAACATGTATATAATTGATGGTTCTATACACAATTAACTCATTTTATTGTATTACTTTCTTGAAGAATTAAATTTTTTTCTGTTTACTTCATATCAATCAATTGAGTAATTTCGAAAGTAATTAGTAAACGTCTGATCCTGCAAGACTAGTAGTTGCATGTATCCACTTTCCCTGAAGAGAATGAGAATTGTCACGCTTCTTCCAGTTTACTTTTTGGAATCTTAACACATTCAAGCAAATTTCGGTACATTTCTGACCCTTCACGTGGCTCTCCCCGAAATTACTTCCAATTTCTACAACCCAACGTCTCTCAATGACCACACAAAACACACTTCTGCTCAAATTTCAAGCGCCCTTCGTCCCTTCAAGCTCGTTCAAACACTTCAAGTATCCGTGCCCTGTTCGCCGAAAGTGATCTTCGGATGGAAAGGTGCACAGTATCGCGATTTCTCAATGTGAGCGGTGACTAATTGGCGGTTGGAGGTTTAAGGGGGTACTCCTTTCATTTCGGCACAAAAAGTAGATTTTTTGTTGTATTCTTGTGCTTAACACTTACTCGACCGGTTAAGTAAAAATATCTGTTTAAAAAAATTACGTAACGAAGGGGGGACGAGTATTGATACTTATTCCTGTGTATTCGAATTTATTCCTAGAATGAAATTCTAAGTTAATGATCATGGCGATTATTCATTTCTTTACTAATTTATTTATTAGAAATGTATATTTCTAAGAAGGACCATATATTGATTACTAGATATTATTATTGATTTTTCCTTGGTCGATATATTCTTAGAAATATTATTGTTTATGTAAATTTGTGTTATGTCCTTCATTCTTAAGTGAATGTAATTCAGAGAGCTAATTAGCAAAACCTACGTCTTGCAAAATTAACCAAATATTTTCTGGTTTTCTCAAAAATTTATTCTTTCTGTCATTCTGTAACGAGTTAAAATTAGGTATCCTTGAACTAGGATATTTTTGATATTTTAATATTTACTATCATTTTCGAGTTACCAAAAGTACAAATTGTGAAAAGAAATCGAAGATATACGTTTTAAGTATTGTCACTCTGTCAATTTTCTTTTAATATTTGTTTCCCTAATTCACTCGATACTATGATTACTACATGGATACATGATTGGAATATTCTACGTACCTTTGAAGTAAATTGAGCAGGACAGCTATAAATTTAACTGATTCTTTCATACACATGTATAAACAAGTACACTAGATTTCAAATATTTATATCAATTACTTTGACTACAAAAAAATCATGAAAATTTACTCTATACTGGTAAAAATAAAAGAGTATCCCACAAAACGTTGAATCGTTGGGCCCAGGATGAAAGTAGTCGAATGTTTACTGCGCAGCTCCTAAACAAGAGGGCCCCATTAGGGGAAATGACTACAGGCAGCTAGTCACTCATGATTTAAAGGTCGATTTGTTACTCGGACCCAACGCTGCGAGACGAGCATCGAAGTTCATAGTCAGGGACACGATGGAAGTTGTTTTTCATCACCTTCGAATTGCTGATTCGAAAACACGTTGCTTAGTTGGACATAAAAACAAGTAGACATCTTTGGAATTATGTGAAATAAAAATTATTTAATTTATACTTCTCTCCAGGAGACATTATTTTATTACATTATGGATATTACAGATACATTGTAAATATAGAATTAATCGTTCCTTTAAATTTGTCTATGCTTTCTAATCACTTCTGAAAAATAAAGCATAGCTACTGCTTTTACTGCTTACCTTTGTACATTTTATATAAAATTGATACTTTGTATTTTGATATTTTTAACCGACTTCGAAAAGGAGTAGGTTACTCAATTCGACATGTATATTTTTGTTTGTTAATACGAGCTACTTGCAACTTCTGTTTCTGAAAATTGAAAGTGTTCTTTTCCTCGCAAAACTTTATAAAAGCTTACAATTATTTATTTAAAGCTTATTTATTTATTTCATTTATTTAATTTGTGTTACTATCGATAATGTTTTAACATTAACCTTTCTCTTCGATATCGTTAACCATTACTTGAAACTGTTCTATAAGTACAGATAGATTAGGTACCATCATCCAATCTGAGCTGCGAATTTAAAATATCACATGAACATTCGTTTAAATTAGGAAAGTCATACACAGGCGAACCATAATAACTCGAAAACAATTTTATTCGTTCCCTTTAACTGCGCTGTGAAAACCTCTACAGGTCGAAATATATTACTTTAACTCGAACTATTTACTCATTTAAATGTATCGACTTATTTTACCTCTGCAACTCAAATTAAGAGTAGCCTGATCACTGCAAGTCAAAGTTTATTTCTACAACTCAAATATTTATCATCTATAATACGAAGATTTTAGCTTGTCCCTTAAAATTCGAGTTATCAAGGTTCGACTGTATATTCCATAGCATTTATGTTTTATCAAAATACAAAATCATAAAGTCCCTTATGGAGAGCCCTGCCACTTTTGTCTAGCACCTGTAATCGAAACATTGTGCGTAGTTATGGGAATTTTGCGGACTGAGGGTTCTACGAGCCGCGTTTAATTAATGCCTCAATCTGGTCCGCGGTTTTATGGGAAATCTGTGAACGCGCCACCTGCCAAAACGGTCGATCGCATGGGACCAGGAGACCGACGCGACGTGATTCGCCTGGTCGTTTAATAACGACGAGGTTGTGGGAACCCGGTCACGGGTGGAGCGAGCACTCCCCTTAAGTACAGTGATTACGTGACTGGGGACACGGTGCTTGCGTAGCACTCGACGATTATTAACATGGATCGATTCGACTCTTTCCTCTCGAAAAAGTTCCTGTGGAAATCCGCGAGGGAAATCGGGCTGTTTAAGGGAAACTGGATAACCTCGTGACGGTCTCGGGGTGATTTGCCATCGCGCAAGCTTCGATCAACCGTTGAACTCGAGTTCTGAAATTTTTGATTGGTAACATCGATCCACCATTATTTTACACGCGAGATTTCCTGATAGTAATATTTTAACAAATATAATGACACGACTAGGTTTTTTTCGGACGTAACAACAAAATTATAAAATTACCTAGTTATTTTTTGGATATTTATCATAATTTTGCTGTTATAAACAATTGCTGTACATACTGGAATATTGTGCTTTGTTTAAGGAAATTTTTCTTACAGTATGTCTTTTTGCAATGTTTTCAAAAAATAACTGTACATAAATTATTGGGAAAATTATAAAAATAAATTACTTATCTAATGAATATATGTATATTATATTGCTCTGTATATAGACTAACAAATCAAACTATTTGATAAATTATAATTGTAAACACAAAATAAGTCAAACACACATGTTGGATTTCTATAATATCATGAATATTTTTCACAAGCTTCAATTCCTAACACCTTTATTTTTTCAGTTATTTCTGTATAATTGTTTCATTATATTTTAAGACGTGTTGCATAATTTAAACATTCGAAAAAGGAACACACTTCACCCGACTAAAACATTAAGAGCTAACTAAAGTCCTATATTTACTTTTGCTGTTGCTTTAATGCCTAATAAATATACTTGGTTTAACAACTTATTGTTTAATATTTATTCGAACAATAACGAAAACTAAACATTTCTTATAATGACAATTACTTTCACAAATAAAAAGTGATACGATTAAGAAGATGAAATGTCTTTGTAATTTTTATATGATAATTATTTTTACATACGAAATTGCAAGATTTCTTTCATCCAAGGGAATGCAAGATTGAATTCTCTTATCCGTCTGCCGCAATATTATATTAATAAAAATTTGCCGTTACATCCAAAGGAATGTCAATGAAAGTGCATAGGACATTCATGTCGGTTTCTGAAGTTTCGTGTTTCGAGGTTTACTTTCTTTGTGCGTTTTAATTTCTTTCTCGCGGGTTAATGGAAATAGAGGCGTTCGGTGTTTAGGTGGATGAAGCAACCACTCTTCTTGAGTGTAACGATTACGTCGCGAGGGATACGGTACTTGGAGTCGACGACTTTTAGCTGGATTGCCGGTAGATTGGTCTGAACCTTCTTCCGTCCTACAATCTCCTTGAAATCACGAATGTTTTTTTTTTAATAGAAAGACTTTTCCTTTCAGCTCCTCGAATCTAAATTAATTTTTCTGTAGAGAATAAAATATTATATAATACCGATACAATTGTGTTGTTGGTAGTCCGCTACTTTTTAGCAGAATAAAGATATAATATATATCGTGGAATAACAAAAATTATTTCTATAATATTTTATTGTTATTAAGGAGAACTCCAAATATAAACTGCTAAAAAATTAGCGCTTCTTTGTGAATTATTTAATCAAGGGCTATTGATGATACCTCTGCAAAATTTGCATATTTATTTGCGTACCCATGGAGAATACAATTTTATAGTAAAAAGATATTGTTGAAGATAATATCCTTTGAAATTATTAAAATTCGATCAAGTCATTTGTTGTCTGAAAGATTTCATTGAAAAGTAAAGCATGCAATTAATGATATAGTTTCGTGTTTAATGTGAGTGCTGAATATTACTCAACACCGCTTAGTTTTTCAGTCAGATTTCAACAAATGTTTTTATAATTTTATTACCATCATTTGGTACTTACAACATTCATCATTGTTCATTCAGTTTCGGTAAAATGCAATGAATAAATAGTAAATATTAAATTTCTTGTTTTTAATACAACAGATATATCTTATAACCAAGTAGTAAGAATTGTCTCAATGAAAACAATGTAATATGCAGCTTCGAATAAATTTAAACATGATTCGAATGAGTCAGTTAATTTTTTGGCACTGATTTAGTGAACGATGTAGACAAAATTCAGTTTGATAAGCTTGAATAAGTACATTTATTTAAACAGTTTTAGATTATATTACATAGAATAAGACTTTGACGTAACAAAAATTAAAAATTTAATTTCACTTGAGAGTGGCCACCAAAAATTTTTCTTTACGAAGGGAAGGAAAATTATACATGGAAAGGAAAATTTTAGCACACACTAATCAGAGAGATTAATTCCAATTAGAATTAAAAAATCGTCGATCGTTAACTTCCCTACTTGCCAATAAACCGTGTTATATGGAGAATCGAAACGTTTTGGGACAGGAACAGAGAATGTTCGGTCTCCAATGTAACGTTGATCGATGACATTCGCGGAACCGGAGAACGTGTTCGCGGTGGTTGAAGGGGGGTGATAGCGCCGAGGGGTGAGATTGCCTTGTCACATTGACAAATGGTTGGAGAACGAAAGGTACCGGGCAACGTTCAAACGCCCCGCATCCTTCAGGTTCCTTAAATTTTCGTCCCTTATGCCTTCGTTTCGACCCTTCCTCCACCTGCTCGTCTCTCACGCGGCGAAGACAGGATCGACGCCCTGGCTGACGATTAGTCGTTAAGCATCGACAGACTTGACAAATAGTCGAGGTTCATGGTTACTAAAATACAACGAAAATAATTTTGAAAGCACGCTTAAAAGGTAATTAAGAATTCTATTAGAAAATTTATTATTACTATTTCCACCAAAGGCGTCAAGAGACATCTTTCGAGATTTTCATTCCAAATCATCTTTTAAGTTTAGTTATTTTTCTCGGGTCACGTTCGGTCCATCAACGACAAACCTTCCACAGATTTGTTAATGAAAATAATTCTTGTGGACCACAGTAACCAATTTCGTTGCAGATTATTTTTGGAGAATTCTTTCCCTCTGATTTTTTTTTTCTTCTTTTACTACTTTTCTTCGGGTATCTTTTTCTTTCCTATCCTGTAAAATGAATATAATTTTTACAGCTTTCAAGTACATTGTTGTATACTACCATATATTGACAATTTAAGTCTTCAAAATATAAATTATCACACGTTAATTATCTTGTATTCGCGAAATAAATATAAATATATGTGCGCTGTTTTGAAAATTTGAATAATTAAAATTAAAAAAAAAATTAATATCGTTCAACCCCTTTTTTTTTAACGGAGGTAAAGAAACGATTGCATTGAACAAACAGAAAAATACAACAGAATTCAAATTTTTACATTTGTACAGATAGATTTTGCAACACCATTTTCCAGGTTTCTTAATTGTATTACATTATTATTAAATTATCCTAGTTGTTCAATTTCAAGTTTATAATTTTTCTTTAATTATTGATATACCATGCACATACTATGTTAGTCTAATACTTAATCATTATGGATAGATTTTATTCTATAAAAGGAACTACGTAAACACTTGTATATTTATGTATGTATGTACATTGTACATACAGTATTGTAATAGAAAATTTTCCCAAAATATTCAAAATTGTTTCAATGTGGTGTGTTCACCTAATGTCGGGAAATTGAACACTAAAGCTACTAAGATTAACGCATATCTGTATGTTTATAATTAAAGGTAGAAGAAACAAACGAATTCATCAATAAAATTTGATTCTCTGTTACGCAATAGTTTCCCCGAAAAATTACAGTAAAACCACTGTTAATAATTGAGTGATTTTAAGCTGAAGTTTGAAGTACATAGGAGAAATTGGTCGGTTTCGTACTTTTATTGTTAACGAAACAAGCATTCAACATATAACCTTATAAACCCTATAAGAAGGAATTCAGAAATTCTCAAATTTGTTGTAGAACTAAAGATTCCAGGAATACACAATTACTACTAGCAAGTTGCCTAATTGACACTCGTAAACGTTTCGTCCACAGTTTTTCCACCCGAGTTATTCGCAACCTGTCGACGAATCGAAACACGATCCGGTTGTCGTGTAAACTCGATGTTCACGTCGGACAACAGCAATCGTTCTCCGGTTACGGGAATTAATTGTAAGTGCCACTCGTCACGTTCCGCGGCTCTTTCCGGGAAGAATCCATCGTCGAACACCGAATCAGCGATTCGTTTTTCAAGATCCTAGACGAAATTTGACAATAATATAATTGGTACGCTGGTTTCGAATTGCGACAAGAATTCTGTGTCAGGAATATTTGTATTTCGTTTGTGTTTCATCGGTTTAATCAAGGTACATAATTTCTGTCATCGTTGTTCTACCAGGGAGGAAAGATTTATTTATTTTTGGTAATAATAATAGGATGCTATGCTTGTTATTTAAAAAAAGTCTGTTTATTAGTTTATATGCAATTAAATTTCATGTTTTCGATCTTTAGGTTTTGGGTTCTTTTCAAGACACTTAAATTAATATAATTTAATGTATATATATTCTTTATACATTTTTCTCTAGATTTTATGTATTCCTTTGTAAAATTTTGTGTAAGAACAAGAATAAAATAATCAGTTGTAATAAATACGTAGTAGAAGTCTAATTATAAAAATATTTTAGTGTATACTTATTTAATTTTTGAGAAGTCAAAGGACAAAAAATAACGCTTCAAATAAATCTAAAATAATAGAAAGATACATCGTGTATCGGAAATATATGTTCTACAAATTAAACAGGGGAAGGGTTGTCTAAATTTGATTGCTTCGTACATTCCCTTAAATTGTAATTTTTCCTAACAATTGAATCTAAAATACTTCAATTTTTATTATTTTGTTTGTACTTGCTAGCCTGATTCATGTGTGTATTCATTCCTTTTTTATTTGAAAATTCAAATATGTTACAACAAATAAAAATAATTATTCGATATAGAGAAAAAATCTTCCTTTTGATAACGTGTCAAGATAATATTATAAAAAGTAAATACCTTCATGGGTTGTCCTAGCAAACTCCAATTCGCACAAAATACTCGGTAAAAGTATTCTGTATTTGTTTGCTCGAAACATTACAATTTAAGAAAATGTCCAAAATGGATCGATTTAGGCGTCCTTCCCCTATTACTCTCTCAGGATTCCATTATTGGGTCTCACAATTTTCACGGTAAATAATTTCACCGAGGGGAAAGGAATATTTCGGTGACGGGATCTGGAAATAAAAAAAAAAACCGCAAGAAATCGCCCCAATCATCAAGTGAACGTCACCCGCAAACCGCACTTGAGGGGGCGGTTCACCCTCGCTGCCAAAAATCACATTCCTGCCCAGACCCCTCGACATTACTACGTGGTACCGCGTTGAATTCGCATTCCCATGCGCGCACCGACGAACCAGCCTGCGTACAGTCGCCAGCAATAATTGTATGTTTACGTATGTCTACGCTTCTTAAAAAAGGAGAATCTAGCATGAGGAACCGAAAGAAATATTTTATTTGACAGGAATGTCTTTGGAATTTGCTAACGAAAACGGCTACGTGTAACTTTATTCTTAATCGTAATAGATGTGTTAACAACAATGATAGCAAATAGGAAATTAATCGTGGCTGTGAGAGTAATAGTTGTATAAGGAAAGATGGTAACGATGTCTATAATTCAAAGACAAAGTATAGATATATGTATACTGTGGATTAATTTAACCTTGGCAACAACGCAATAGGAATATAGTAATAAAGAAATAATATGTATTGCTTGTGAATTTTATAAACATATCGGATTAGGAGTTAGGTCCTTTTGAATATAAAGTGCAATTTATTAGTTACGTTAGCAATGAGAACATGATGTTACATACATTCGGAATTAAAACAATTAGATACATTTTTTTTTAAAAGATAAAAAGTATGAAAATCTTGAATATAAGAGATAACACTTCAAATATTAGAAAAAGAGAAATAATATAAGGTTGACAAGTAGATAGACGAACCATTTGAAAATCGGAAGAATAGATAATATATTAGGGGGACCAGAAAGTAATGTCGTTTCTATTACATTAAATTCAAACAAATAAATTTATAATATGTTTTTATCTTTAATCAATTATGTAATTGTCCTAGTACTCAATAACCTTCTGCCATCTAGTGTGCAAATTTTCAATACCTGATCGATAAAAATTGATTGGTACATGGTGAGCTGGTAAATAATAAATATGTATTTGCATTCGCAGAAACGACATTACTTTCTGGTCTCCCTAATAGATTAAATTATATAATTTTCCAGTAGAAACGAGTAATCGTTTAACTGTCAGTAAATTAAGCATTAAATAGTTTGCATCAATACCATAACTACAAGCACGAAGTGTATAACTTCTTTGGCTTCCTGCATAAATTAAATTGATAAATTGGAAGAGTCCGTGCAGTGAAAATATAATTTTGAAGAAACTGATGCCAAGAGAAATCCCGGTGAAGTATCCGATGACCAGAGGAATTGTAGACCAATCGAACATCAAGGGAAAGAGGGACGCGGTATTATTGCAGGGGACTGTACGTGAAGACACGAGTTACGCAAAGCACACGAGGAGTCACGCAACCTGCGCGGATGAATGCGTAATGCCTGCGGACAGTGATTTCCACCCTCGACGACCGCCACCGCCGCCCCTTTCCACGGCCAGATGGGATTCTCACGACTCGCCCTTAATACCGCTCATAATCGGGCCCGATAATGCTCGCTGTCACAACAGGCAAACAATGGCCCGCGGCCGATTGAAAAATCAAAGGATTACTCGTGTTCCTCACGGCCCGGAAGGGGTGGTTTTCGCGCCGAACAGAAAGAGATGTAACGGAGCGAGGGGATCCAGGGAATATCGAGCAAACAGTCGTCCCAGGACGCTCAATTTCATTTAATAAAATATTTATACCGATCCGATGGAGCCAGTTGCTCGGAAATAAGAGTGGGGGTTGCTCTGTGCGTAATTGAATTCATTTGGGATCAGAGGATTATCGGATGATTTGTTGTGTGCGCGCGAGGAACTGTACGGGCAACAAGTGAGACGTCGTTTAACCTGTTCTTCTTGTTTTTTTAAGTTTACAATATATTTAAAATAAACTTGTTACGTTGTTTTGCATAACATTTGTTCGATCAAACGAACTTACCTGTGAAGTTTGATCGTAATTATATGAAGAGCCTCGTTCGAGAAGATCAAATAAATCTTGTTTTTTATAATTACAAATTATATGAAGATCAGACATATAGCATAACCGAGTAGACGTTACTGGTTAACCTTTTGACTGCGAATGGCGTATATACGCCCTCGAGAAATGGGGTCAGAGAAATGTTTGTATTCGTTAAATCTGTTTTTTAAAAATATCAGCTTATAGGGGATGATGAGACGAAACTTTTTTATGTTTACGGTTTATTCATAGGATGCTTAGTTTTGAAAATAAAAATTGAAAAGTTAGAAGTTCGTTGGAAAAATTGAATTTCAGGAAAAAGATCAAAGTTTTCAGTTCCATGTTTTCAAGTTTTATCTCTGAAAGTCTTCGGTTCTGAATTCTATACAACATCTATAGAATTACATTGGACGTAAATTAGGGACTCGTTATTTTAACAATAAAACGGTGTTAGTGGAAAAAGTCACGAAAATATGGTCCAAAAATAATGACTACGTTTCGTGTTCGATTAATCAAATCATTGCCTCACAGGTGCTATGTAATTATCAATCCCAAAGGTTTTTCAACATTTTATTAGTGTATCACGAAAACTTCGGACATTTTGTACAGTGTCAGTTTTCTCTAAAGTGGTTCAAGAATTCAAACAAAATATGTTTACTATTTTTTGTCATCACAATTTTGTTTTATTTCTTCACTTCAATAATAATTTTAGGCTTTCTCAAAGTATAATAGACAAAACTCTTACAGTACGTTGACGTATCAAATATTATTTCCCTGTACTGTTTTATTTCTGACTTACGTATCTCAGAAAATAAAAACTAGACTGGTTTTGAAACGATTATTTTCTAACTGTTGTCAGTAAGTGTATATCTGTATCTGCTACTACTGTCACGTTGTATCATAAAAAAATGACATCTGTTAGAAACATATCAAGACTCGTGGGATAACTCGATAATTCCATTTTACAGAATTCGCACATCCTATCCTCCTCTTCGAATCAGTACTTATCTCCTTTTTCCAAATTTCCATACCTGTTCCTTAGAACGTAATTACAGCCTGAAGACAGTGAATAAACAATATTCATTTTTCACGATTGGCCGGCTCGTTCCGGGGAAATCTGCTATGAGAGGATCCGATTGACGACAGTTAACATAGGGGCAGACAGAGGTGGCACGTCGAGGTTGTCGAGCGTCGAAATATTGCCCCTGAAATTCCGCGACGTGTCTTTCAAATCGCGGACGGGCGTCGCGCTCGACTCGAGGCAAGGACAGCCCGTCACATTTTTATCTCTCCTCCGGTGTGTGCGCAACACGGAAACGTTCTGCCACGATGAAAGAGAGTGTCGGCTGACACGCGTTTAATCGACGATACACAGATGACAATAACGCGAAACGGGGCGCGCTACGTTCCAGCTAAAACAACGAAAACAGAGAAAAAGAACAATAATAATGAAAGCCGCGGGAAGCGTGAGCGCTGGATGGAAAAGGAAGGCGAAGAAAAATCCGTCGAGAGCGAGGAAGAGAACGCGTCGAATAGATTTCCCGTCTACCAACGGATAATGTATCGTCCACCGTGGATGGTCGACGAAACCAACCACGCGTTTTATTATAAAAACGACCGCGAATCGCAAATAAATTTATCGACACACGTCGCGCACGGCGACGAGCACATGTTACACCTTGTCATTGTCTTTGTCTACCTGTTACCCGTCCACTCGACTTTGTCGCCCCGATAATGACTGGTTACCTTCGAATGTATTTTTTATGAGATCTCGTGGGACTCGTGAACTCGCCCTCGGAATAGGGGATGCGTAGGTCTGCTGGAAATCGTCGAATTTGCGCCGGGTGCTAATTAATTGACGAGGGGATGTTCCCGTCGACAAGCAGTTTATGCTTTCTGGCCTATTTAAATTGCCGAGCATAACGTTAGCATAGCAAGCCACGTGTTGGTACGCATGCTTCAGAATTTTAGTTTTTGAAAAAGTGAAACATTTCATTAAAGACAGTAGGGCGTGGTCTATTGTTCGTGCGATTAATTACAAAAATTGAAGTCGTCTTCAGATCTGTAAATGTTGAAATTAAAATGACTAATTACATAAAAATCGAAATTTTTGCGTAAATAAAATGTAAAATAAGTATGATAGGTGCAAGTAGTACAGTTTTAAATGAGTACAGGTTGTGGCGATAAGGAACAAACATTATTTGATAACAGAACAATTTAAACACACATTAGTGAATCTGTGAATCGAAAAGATAACAAGAAGATGGGCAAAGGAATAATCAACGCTAATTTATTCTAAACAAGGCAATTAAATATTTAATTTTTTTAATCGTAGATAATGTGGTTAATAAATACAATTTTATTTACATTCTTAATTCAAGTACGGTATCTTCCATTGTTTTGATATCATTTAGGTTCTCTACAAGAATGAAATTAAAAATTGCACATAAAGGCAGAATGTAACTGAATTAACATAAGCACGAAAGATAACGCAATTTAAAGTAGATTTAAATGTATATGTGTGTTTGCTTATTTACACATTATAAAATTATTAAGAATTTTGCGGTATGGTGGAAGCTATAGCAGAATTAAAATTGGTATTAACAATAGCATTATTGCATGTATTGTTTTGTCAGATTTTAAACGAACATTCTAACAGGTGTAGTCCAAACAAGCATAGTTTATTTCATATAAAAGTTTCTACTCTTAGTTTGAGATTGTTAGTAGCTATTAATAAAGAAGTAAGTAAATTCAACTGGAACTATAATGAGTAATGAATCAGACACAAAAATAATGGTACTTATCATCAACAGTAAAATAACTCTCCATTGAGTGAACTATTTTATCTTCTAAAAGAGAATTTCTCGGTTATTTACATATTCATAAATTAAAAATGTTCAAGTTATATTATAATTATCACCTGTCTTTATTTGACAATTTTAAACTTCGATTCTGCAAAAATTGTTCAATTAGTTTTACAAGGATTGTTTTTATTATGTTTTTAATTTAGCACAATATACAATATATAAATGGTTAATACGTTAGCAAATGTAATTGAAGCTCAGTCTTAAAATACACATCGAGTCCAAATAATAAAGTAAATTATGGAATCATACTAATTGACTGTTTGTAAAAAAAAAATGTTCATATTTTTCTAAATATAGGAAGACATAAATAGAGCAAATCACATCACAAGAGATAATAAATATAACTAAACGTATAATAAGATAAGAAGTGTACATATCACATTTGTTACCATTATTTACTAAGAAAATCAAACATTTGACTCAGTTTAATGCTTTTAACTACGTACACGCAAAATATATCAAACAGAACAACTCAATATTCCAAGTAATACGTTCCATGTAACACAACACCGTTCTGCAAATCATACTTCACTCGCTCATACGAACATAAACGTTCGCGATTGTAATTAATATCATTAAATTACTGAAACGTAACCAGTGCGATATATACTTTTGACGTTTACTATAATTCGATTTAAACTCGGCCACTTGTGATATCTCGTCCCGATCTAACTTTAACTTTTAATTAAACGTAGCCATTACGATTTTATGAACTACATGAATGGGGGGGATTTTCTGTTGCAGGTCGGAGAGTGATCGCAAAATGTTGAATCCAGAAACCGGCTGTTACTCGGAGTCCGTTCGGGCATGGTGAGTAGCATAATCAGATAAAAACAGGAATCGGCATTAGCGTTTAATTTACGGGACGTATAACCGCGTCGTAATGCCGTCTACGGCTCGAATCGGTGGCTACGGCGAGCTCTAATCTCTCTCGAGTATCTTGGCTCGCGTGCCACCGTGTGTTCTCATCAACTCGTAATCTTAATTAAGTACAAATCGCTCCGTGTACGACGACGCCGACGTGTTACGCGGCCAGGTACGTACCTGCCTTCGGATAATCGGCCGCTTAACTTCCGTTTATTTCCGCATTTATCGCGTCGCTTGTCTCTCGCTCGCAATTTTATTGGAATAATCCTCCGATATTGAAATCACATTCTACGTTATCGCGATATTACCGCTGCGGCATTGCCGTGCTACTGCTTTTACATCTTGACGTTAATATTACTTCATATGGGTATTGGGTACCCTCAAGTATAATTAATGTCTAGATTTCTATTTAAAAAGTAACACAAACCTGATTCTTTGTGTATACAACATTTTACATTATACTTGTTCTTAAGTTCCAGTTCCTTAAACTAATTCTACGACGTTGACATTCCATATGAATTTATCTGAAAAAGTGTAAATATTGAAGAAAATCTGTGGGGGAAAGAAATAAGGTATAATGTCTAAAGAATGGAGTGAACGTAATCGATTTACCAGTTCTGTTAACTGATCAGTATTTCGTAGGGTTCCTTTACTCTTTATTACGGAAATCATCCGTCTCTGTAATAATTTATATAATTTTTATATCCTTTTTTGACGTCATTGGTGCCATTCTTGCTCAGTGCATCGTTTTAATTCATTGATAATTTGAAACTGTCGACCGTGTCGTTATTTCAGAAGTTTCGTGCAATTATATAATATATAATAGTAAAAAACATGATATAAAATATTATATATATATACAATAATGTTGTAAATAGATTAGCTATTATAATGTTACACGAGCTTTATTATCAGGATGGAGTAATTTACTCCAGATACTATATTTTTTAATTATAATCACTATTCCTATATAAGATCAGTGGGTAAACAAAGTATTGACACAATCACTTTTATTCAAATATCTTTTGTATTGTATATTCTCTTCTGTAACATTGTACATCACTTTAATACGCTAAGATATTTAAATAAATGCTTCAATACTTTTTCTACTCACTGTACTTTCTTCTAAGCGTAGATAATAAATATTGATACAGCAGTGTTTTGAATCTCACAATGAAGATAATGTTTTGATGATACATTTTCTTTTAGTTGCAACAGTAGAATATGGTTCGTAAACCAAGTTGTACAGCTATTTCTCACCTGTTGTTCTATGTATAACTACCGTACACGCCAATTTCCAGTGCAGTCGTGTGCATCTTGACTGCACATGCAATTTTACGCCCCTATGTTGCGTGCATCGGCTACTGTATAATTGAAAACAAGTGGATTTTACTCCTATCATTAAGAGCTCGATACTTCAAGATTCCTCGTGGAACGGACATTTAATACGATACTACGATGCGGTGCATGATTGATAGACGTTGATCGAATCGAACACCTGCGTGATCCGATGCATTTAACTAGGAAGATGGCATCGAAGATAATTACAAGTATGGAACTACTTAAAGACGTAACTGCGTTTAGAACGTCCACGACTTGTTAGGGCAACTGACATGTAAAGTCTCTTTTTCACTCGATGGTCTTCTAAAGGGTAACGTTGAGGAAATGTCTGTTATGAAATGAAATTCTGTTGGTTTATTAGACATTTAGTAGAGATTCCTTAAACGCAAGCAATTTCGATTTTATTAAAATTCTTCTTCAGAATTCGAATTCTACATTTTTAAAATAATAACATACAGATGTAACGTGCGAAGGTGGTATCTGTATCATATTGAGGTACATTGTACTAGTTTTTATTGTTTACATGAACATTTTATGAGTTAGATTGTTCTATTCCTCTTATTTTTTAATATTTCCTCGTACATATTAGAGGTACTGTGAATAATGTCGTTTCTTAGACACTGTACAAAATTTTATTTTATTTTAGAACTAATACAGTTGTAAACGTCTAATATCACCGGTGGCCCACTCCGGCCATTAATGCAAAAACTATGCAAAAACGTCTAATATGGAGCTTATCCACACATTCAGTTAATTCTTTTCTAAATTTAACAACATTTAATTTGAATGTACATTATGTTACATGAAATTAAATTATTGTCACTAGTTAACAATGTGTTTAAAATTAAAAAGAAACCAACAACATTAGTTATGGGCACCCCGAGTATTATTATTTTTTTATTCTAAAATGATTGTTCTAAAAAGTGTCTTTGACTAAGTCAAAAGCATTAAGCTTAATAAATGTTTGGATGGGTGTTGAACGAACCAAATCTTACAAAGGGTGTTCTTTTTGTGTTGCATACGTGGAAATGCGGTTGAAGAAGAACGTTCCGGATGAAGGTATGCGTATAGTACACTTTAACCATGTGCCCACATGTGTAAAGCACGAGGAAAAACACCCTTCGTAAGTACTAGGTGTATATCGAGTGTTATAGAAGCGTAACGTAATTTATTCTACAAGAGTCGTTCGTCTAGTTGCACCGAATTGCATAGCAGGTGCTTGTTATTCAACGTGGTTGTGTCACACGGCAGGTTGCACAACAACCCCACATAATTTACAATTATCGCCTGAGCGCTCGTGTCATCGATAGGTGTACAAATTACTACATGGAAAATTGATACGGCTATGGATCCTATTTCACACATGGGAAACGTAGATTAACCCTTTGCACTCGAGGCCTTTTTTTCTGGTATCTACCAGCAACTCGAGATGCTCTCTTAGCATTCTATTGGCACGAATGCTAAGATTACATTGACTTAAAAAATCTTTAATTTGAGATTTGAGAATCAGGTCACCTTTGCCTCAGTTCCAAAGAAATTGAACCTAAAGAAAATCTAGTAGTGACTGAGAGTCACCTCTCGAATGCAAAGGGTTAAGCGTTTTTATGTTTATCCTTAACTGAGACTTTTTGAAAATGTCTTTATCTTATTGTTGATACCGATTAACTCAAACACTGGGAACAGGAGAATGAACTTGTAAGGGCAAGTTATAAGGAAAAATTCTGTCAAATAGAAAATTCGATTAGAAAACAGTTCAAATTATACTAATAACCATTTTTCCAACTATTTCTAAAATGTAGTTCAGGTAATTCCACTGAAACGATCTTCGGGATGAGAATACTTATCTAAATAAATTGTAACTTGATTTACGAAGCAAAAAAGGATTTTGAATAATGTTTAATTCGAAGTTTTATGGCTTTTGATACGCAAGAATACGATGGCGAAGAATTTCTAAGAAAAAATTCATATTTGTTTTTTCTTTTTCAAAAATTCTGTCCCATAAAATCATGGTATACCGAAAACTGTAAAACTTTTTTTTATATCTTTTATGCTTTTCTCAAATATTCGCGATAATATAAAAACTCATAATTTCTTTGAGTTTCTGAGCCTGAAACCATTTCATAGGCGAGAAAGTAGATCAATTATTTACATTATTGGATGTATATTACTGCAAAATCTCATAATAGGATAATGCATAAATATTTGTCCATTGTCGCTAAGATTTAATTTTCTCGTTTATACGGGCAATTGTTCTGGGAGTCGGTAGGAGGTCCAGCGCAGCAGAGGAATTATGAAACTGTTGCTATTGGGGAGCAACAGCTACTTTCCCGTTCGCCGAGATTGCGTCTGCGCAAAATGATGGAAAATGGCTGCTGTAGTTACTTACTCCTCTGAAAACTAAAACTCTTGTGAAACACGTGTACTTGGGCTTAACGATAAACAGACATGTCGATATTTATACTAAGAATTACTAAAAATGATCATTACAGATGATAGCTTCTGTGATTTTTGCTCCAAATATTTCTAATCTTCAATCCTTGTAAGACTTGAAGAAGAAGAATAGGTATAAAAGTAGAATAATTATGTGAATTATTGCAGGAATGAAAAATGTATAACCAATTCGGAAGATTAAAAAGACCTATGAGAGATCGATTTGCGTATACAAAGTTACAACTCATCATCCATTTCTGGACACGAGGGCGCTCGAAAACGCATTTCGGAAACGCGTTATTTACATTCAATCATTACCACGGTTGCGTTCAAACATCAATGCCCTATACGTATCGGCTTAATCGAACAATAATTTGCGTACACAGAGCGGCGTTTCGAGAGGCGTTCTTTCGGGGGAAAACGGGAACCGTTGGTATCAGCCGTAAATATGCTGGCAAGAAAACAAACACGGACCAGCGGATTCGGTCCAAATCGCGCGCATGAATTTTAACGAACGGTGGTCGGACCGTCGGACTCCGAAATATCGGGAGTCGATTTTTCATAATTCAGCCCGCGGCTGGGCGCAAAATTCAAACCATGGCCCGTCCGCCCCGTTATTTCCTGCGCTTGGTTTTCGCTGTTTTTGCCATTATGCCAGGCAAAGGTAATTTCCCTGGTCCCGGCTCGACCGCTGCTGACGTATTTATAACGAAACGAATTAAACTCGCCGCCGCGCGAATAGGTAACAAAACGTCCTGTCCGCCCCGGTAGGCCGACGAACCCCCGCCGGAAATAAAATACCCAAATATTTGCGCGTTTAATTTGAACCACGCTCGCCTCGAAACCACTACCACTGGGAAGGGTTAATAATGAAACGTCCTCATTGTCCGCGAAGGAGTTGCGATTCTATATGCCACGAGGCCCTCTCCCACTCCGTCAACCACCGTTCTCGACTTCTCTGCTGCCACTTTCGAGGGTGGTTCCGTTACGACGCGCGGAAGGGCTTCTTTCTTCTTTGTTCCGAGCATTCTTCGACTAATTGCGAACTGTAAAGCTGCTTAGAAATCCGGCCGATACGATTATGGACAGATACATTTAACCCTTTGTGGTCCTGTGTCGCACAAGGATCGACAAAAGTATCCGGAAATCAGATCTGAACAGCAAAGGGTTAATGTAAACTCGTATCAGGTTTTGAACGTGACAGTAGAAAAATATTGTTTGTGTAAAACTAAGGATTTAATACTTTAATATGGGTTTTCTTTTTCGAGACTATTAATTGTTATGTACATTCGAATTTCGTGGCCACAGACAGTCGCCCACCCTACCGGAAGACATTCCCTGAGATTCCGCGAGAGCAGAAAGAGAGCGAGCGCGTGTAGCATTCGAATTACGGACATCGTTAAGAACAGAACCACGTCTAATTAATAGAGCAATAGATAGTGAGATCAGTACAGTGTCCATTCTTTTCCTATCTAACCTATCTCCTATTTCGCGCGATCGACTGCGAACACAACATTAATTTTTTAGATTCGTTATAGAATTTACTTCATTACTTCATTCGTACTAGAATTTACTGTATTTTCTTTTGCATGACCTGCACTTCAATGATAAACTGCGAAAGACGTAAAAGTACGTTTCCCGCATACAATGTGTTGTAATTCATTCGCAATTTTTATAGTATCTTTCATAGATATCTTTTTTAGGTACATTGTAGGTCAAGATACATGTATTTTATTTCTGTTAGATTATTTGTGACTATTCTTTTTTACATTATTGAAATAAAATCTTTGGTGACAAGCTAACAGTTTCTATAAGAAAGTATCAAAATTATAGGGAAATACAAAGAATAACAAATAATACAAAAAAAAAATATATACATGTCGTATTGAGTAACCTCCTCCTTTTCGAAGTCGGTTAAAAATGACGAGGTAGCCAAGCAGTTGCAACAATTAGCGTAGTTCGATACGAGGAGACAAATATACTAGACCAAAGGTCTGAGGACCACTACACTTTATTAATCTTTTCAGACCTGAATTATTCTTTTTACTTGTACTAATGCGATTTCATCTTTAGGGTTAACTTGGACTAAAATGGAAAAAATAAAACAAAAATCCTAATAGTGTAGTCTTCGAGGAAAACTGGTCTTTCTTCATGTGTACAAGTAAGGACATTCGCCCTAAACAACAGTATCAATAATTTTTAAATTTCGTGTCCTCAATTGTGGACGCCAGATCTGAAAATCAGGAAAGAGATTTCCTGATTAGTCAAACCAGGGAAGCGATAATTCTCTCGTCATTCGATTAATCAAATCAGGGTACTCAAATCTCTCGTTCAACTCTAGCCTCTTGCGCTCTATGGACGTCTATTCTTAGGTATTTTCTTACCGATGAAGCCATGTACGACAACATCAATTTACCATTAGGCAGATGCAACAGTCTGTTTAGCAGCTTGCCGAAAGATTAGTAAATTTATCGAACCGATACCATGCGCGAACGGTTTTCCCGCAGAGAAGGAAATTCGCGGCAATTTTGTAACGGGGCCCCGTCTTCATTTGTTCGAACGCGACAGCCGACGAATAGAAGAAGGTAAAGAAATATATTAGAAGAGTTTGTCAGGGACGATTTATCCGCAATCGCGGCGGTGCTTTACCCGGGACATTAGGGACACGATCGCCCGGTTGGAGAAGGATCGTTGGCGTCGGGGTGCTCAGGGGGGTCGGCCCTTAATGCGATTAAGGTCGTTATCAGATGTCGCCGGCGTTTCTTGCGCGATGACGACGCCGTGCTCGTTTGTCATCGCGCGACGTCGTCACGGGGGCTGCATGATTTACTTCCGCCTCCCTCCTTTCGCGCCCTTCGTTTCCTGTCTACGGTTCTCTTTCCAGCGGTCGCGTGATTCAATTTTATGCTCACTTTCGGATCAAAGTGCCTTCGACTTGAATCCAAACCTCGAACGTTTGAAAGATGAACACATCAATTTTTCAGTCTTTACAGCGGACTTCGTACACGTACAACGTTTCGACACTCGGTAAAGGGCCATTTTCAAATTCTATCACGAGGGAAATTTATAGCGAGTGAAATTCTTTTCGTAGAGAATTTCGGTGAAGTCTAAATTGTAAAATTTTGTAGTGTATGTATATATTTATTTACCGTTTACACCTCTTTACACTAAAACACACAACTTCGTTAGCCTAGCCTTACAGTACTCTCACCAATTAACTCTTAGCCTAGTCTTAACGTATTTTAAAATCTTGAAGTGGCAGAAGTTATTCCATTAGCACCAAAGTACATCATTGCAGAGTCGTAAATATTGCAATACTTTTGTAATGTATTACTAGAAAAGTAGTCCATTACAACAAAAATTGGTAATGGCTGACCGTTCCCTATATATATCGCTCACAACCCTATATATTGTACAATAGTTTGTCTGTTTTAGTTACGTTCTGTAACAGTTCGTATTACTATAATATCACTTTCTAATACACAATTTTTATCTTCCTTTACAATTGCTATTTTTTTTTCGCTTCATTACAATTTAATAAATTCATTTACTTTCTAGTCTAAGTAATTAGAGTTCAATTAATCTTTCTGCGAGGAATGTTATGCTTGTATGTAAATTTAATGCCGAGTATTGTATATAGATTTACAGAATTTGAAAATAACCCCAAAAAAAAGATCGAAACGTTACAAGTGAATTGCGCGTTTCATGCACTTTGACGTATAAAATATTTATCTACATACCGTAACGGTAGTTCTTGTTCAAATTTTCAATATAAAAAATAAGAAGAACTTACAGACCACTTTAATAATAAAGAACTACGAACTACTTCTATATAAGTAAGGTAGGATAAAATGCATCCAATAAAAGTTTCATGCTTTTCAATCGCGACAAAATCAATCCACCGCTTACATAACATACAAACGTATCCTTACCCTTAAAAATTCGATCGCAATTTGATCTATTAATTTCTAATCCTCCGCCGATAATCTAAAAGGGCGAAAAAAGGAAAAGAAGCGTTCTCGTCGAACAGCAAAAAGGTCGATTTGCAAAAGCTCGCGTGCGACACGCGGCCGGACATACGTGTCGGGAGGCATTTCGGGATTCGTTAAGCCTCGTCGCCGTTACACTCACCCTCTACCCTACGCGTAACATCGGCTCGACGTCGTATTAGTGCCGTGGAAGGGTCGAAAGTCGTCGACGAAAGAGGAGCACGGAAAGAAAGACGTCCGTTCTAGAAATCTGCGGGACAGAGAGCCGAATACAAGGAGGAGAAGAACGGTTTCTCGTGGTCAGGTCGCGAGACGAGGGTGTGGCCAGGAGATAGGGATGATTAGAAGCTACAGCCCCGAAGGCACGAGCCGGACGAGGGTGCCGGAAAATTCATGGAGTTACTTAGCAGTCTTCCAGGCTTACTCGTTTATCTTGCCACGGAGGGAAGAAGGAAGTCGTTACGTCGTCGAGAGGCCGTCGGGGTCGAGGCTGTAATCCTAATTAATAATTAATTACCACGGGAGGGGAATAAATGGCCGATTGAATTCTTCCTGCGCTAAAGGGAGGTGGCTTGATTTATCGAGACGATTCTGTTCTCTTGTGCCCCCGGAAACTTGCGCCAATAAAGGGCTCGATTATCGTTCAAGATTTCCTTCTTCCATTCGCGGATTTCACGATTCAGGTGGATCGGAATAGGAACCAATTAAACGTGACGGAACGTTATTGGTGGGGAAACGCGTTTCCGTTAATGAACGACAAACTCGTGTCGATTAATTCGAGGCTTGTCCCAAAAGGTACAATGTTCTTTGAATGTTCTTTGTATTAACAAAGTAAGGAAAAGTGCTGTAAAGTTTTATTTTCTTGAAATATGTTTTAATAATAATTAGTCCACACTTTACATCTGCATATACATATATCGCCATATGCACCTATAACATTAAAAGTGAGACCAATGTTTACCTCTGAGATATTTATTTTTTAGAAGAAAAATTGTTGAGTATTTTTCAGTACATTTTGCTTAGCCTTGAAACTATATATATTGCGAATGAAGTAATAATATTTATATTACAATATTACTTACGATACAATTATGCACTTACCAGTAATCAATTTTATCGGTCCATAGGTTTCTAAGTATATTTTCTTTTAGTATTCAAATTTAGTATCTTTTCCAATCTATTGTCGTCTCTTCAAATATATTATACAAATTACAACAATTTCATCAACCATTGTCCGCTATTCTACGATTTCTTTTTGTTCGCAGTATTATCGTTCTAAAGATGATCGAAACTTCAATAGTCTATTCTATCTATAGTCTATCTTCGATTCTCTAAGACCGTAAACATTGCCGTCCTTACTGTAGTCGAAAAAGACCGTCGCCCTTTAAATGTGAAATCAAGAAAAATCATCGCGAAAAACGAAAGTTTCGCCGCGAACAGTTCGTTCAATTGGAGAAAAATTATTACCTCTTCGGTTAAACGTTTCCCCCTCCTCTGGCGTTCGAGGAGGGGAAATGGAAAAAGTTTCTCAAAGAAATCTCGCAAGGATTTCTCACAGGAAGCTATCATCGACAATAAATTCCACGGCGACGTCGAGATAAATAGCTACGCGTCCCGCGGTCCTCGGCTTTTCCAGTTTCCACGGAGAACAAGTCGAAGAAAGAGAAGCCACGGCTCGGGTAGAAATGTTACTCGAGTTTTACGATGGTTAGGTGGAAAAAACGCGAACGTGAACGAGAGGGGAGGCTCGTTTCGGTCGTTCGGGACCTCGTTCGACCGAGATCCTTCGACAACGCGGCTAAAAGTTGTCCGCGTGTGTCCTTACACGCCCAACTCTCGCCGGGAGCACCCCCGTTTGTCAGGACGACCCTTCGGTGTCGCTTACAAGACAGCAAATTTGTTCCCAGATAAGCAAAACAAACGGAGTGGGCGAGCCCCTGCTTTTTTCGTCCATTTTCTTCTTTTGCCCGATCCTCTGTGTCTTCGCTCGGGGGTCCTTTGAGCGAGAGGATACGACTGGAAGGGTTTAATTGGCTCGTTCGTACGATGGGTTCCCCGTTTGACGAATTAATTTTGAGTCAGTTTTTTTTTTTTGTTCGTCTGGTCTCATCCTTTCAGCTTCTGTCTCTTCGATGGGCAGTCTGTTCGATTAAAATTATCGGAGATATCAAAAGGTTGCACGATAGAACAGACGATGTGGATAGTCCGGAATTCCTCGAGTTTCGCCATCCTGTAGACAAGAGAGGAATGTAACTCGTATGTAGATAAAAATTATATTAATAGCAATAAGAAATAGAATTTGGAAAATTAAAATAACAGTCGACAATCTGTAACGACCAATTGTTTGATTAATACAAGTTTCGACAACCTATTTCAGATAATCCTCGGTGGGTTCTTAAGTACCCACCCAATCTAAATGCATGAGTAAAGATAATAAATGGACAAAGTGTATAATTCGCTAAAACGAACAAAAAGAGTGGAATGCAATATTGAAAAATTGATAAGCTGTTTTATTTTTTTGCTCATTCTAAATTAACGATAAAAACATACGGAATACTTTTCTATAGTAGGTACAAGATTGATAACTGATCGTTGGTTTACACCATGACGTTCCAACCCAAAAATGGGAATCCTCTTTGGATACAAATAATGTTTTAGTCGATCAACGGAAAAGTAGTAATAATTCCATGATGGTTATAGCATATATAATACAAAAAAAGAGCATCCAAAAAGAGTTCATTTTAAAGACAGGATATTTGAAAACACAACAAACGTGATCTGTACGGAAACATGTATCCCATTTAAAACAAACCAAAAAGGAATCTTATCTCTCTAAAAGAACATAATAAATAACTGTGGTATAAAACTACACATCGAAATGGGTACGTGAATTCTTATCTTCGGAAAAGAGTAAAACAATTTGCAAATACTCATCAGCAATTATTATACATAGTTGTTAGTTACGAGGACAGCATAGAGATCGTTTCTATATTTAATACGTTACTACCTTTAATATAGAAAGGGCTTAATATAAATAATCATGTAGAATCAAAAATTTCAAGACATTACTGAGGAAAACATTTTTCTACTTCCACTTATATGTTCACATATAACACTATTTTTTCTTTTTTAAATTAGACTCTCATTCTGTTAGGAAATTAAAAGAAGGGAAGAGCCAGAACTTTAGGTAACTAGATTTTTATTTGAATCGTGACGATTATACGGAGTTTTGTCAAAGGGCTATTAATGTTCAAGTGAAAAATGGAAGACACATGGATGACGCGCAAAGGGATTCTAAATTATGGATCGATTCCGCGAAACCTCTGTTTCAGACGCTTTTTTGAACACGGTCCACTGCAGGGATTTGCATACATTAAATTTTATCCTTCTGAGAACGTTCGTCTTCGAGATGCACGTATTTATGGGAGCCCCGTGTATAATGGCGACGAATTTAGGATGGAATCCGGTGGTAACTTCATTATGGCACCTGATTTAGGAGGCTCTGTCCTAAACGATTATTCTTCATCCTAGAAAATATTCCACGAGTCTAAAATATCTCTTCTGCAATATATACTCTTCTGCAACATCTCTCTCATATCGATAATTATACCTGCGATAAATCCATTTATAGAATATGCTTATACAAATGAAATGCAAATGAAAATATGGAGAAATCTATGAAAATGACCATAAATACGAAAATACATAAAATATCAACAATAATATACGTGTTACATCGTTTAGAAGATAGGACAATCTTTTATTTAAGCTTAAGTACTTTTTCTTTATCTGTAAAAATATGAGTTTGCATAAACTAGTGATCATTGTCCTTTTTAATTTACAATGATCCTAATCTACATTTTTATCTGTGAACCGACTTTGTGGATCCTTTACCCGATACGATATGACTCTGTAGGTATTGAATTCTTTTTACAAATATGGATTGACTAAAAGTATATGTTAATGTATATGTATGACCATGTATGCTGATAAAACTTGTAATATTTGGTCACACAGCTTCTAGTTCAACATGAATTGCCTATATAATAATCTTTAAGTAGTTTCAGTATAGAATGATATTAATACAAAACAGATATAAGCATGTCTTTTGCCTAATATTAAGCGTTTTACTAATGTACATATATATAGTTATTCACTCTTAGATAAACTGTACTTTTGAAGAGGGCACAATATACAATCTCAAAGCGTTAATCAGATGCTTGTATACTTTAATTTACCTAATTAATTGTATTAGATGTTTATGTAGATTAGATTACCCGATTTTTGCTGATCTCTGTATGTTTGTGTATGAATTTATAAAGTTCAATGCATATAAGTAAGATTAATTTACTTCCTAACCACGAAAAATATATTTTGTTGTCTTCCAATAGCTGTTATTTAACTTTTATTATTTTTGTGATGTATACAATCGACAAATGTCGAAACATTTTCGGACTATTTATTAATAGAGAAATTCATACGTACAAATATGAGAACTACAATTTGACAGACAAACATTTACACAATAAACATTTCCATTTCGACTCAAATGTATCGAGGTATCTTTAAGATAAACGTAATTATATGATTAATTTCATTTAACAAAATTCTAACGAATATATTTCGTAAAAATATTCAATATTATTGCGAATCTAACTCCGATCTCTATAGTTTTCTCTTTTCAATTTTATCACGTACTTTTACCAATTTAATTTTTGCATTAATTCGATCACAACTTTAATTGGATATTCATCGATCACAGAATTATACTCGTTCTAAATATTACACAAACCACACGAGTGGAAACAAAACTAAATACTTGCTTAACACTTTATTTACCGGGAGCCTTTTAATTGCAGTACTTAGCTATTCGAATTTATTTACTGTGTCGAGGGTTATCTACTTACAATGTTCAGTTTTTGGAAACAGATATGGGTTTTCAATGTACCTACAAATAGTACGAAGGAATTATTGTCAGCCTAGATTGGCATATGTTACTGTAGAAAATTCTTTTTTTAATTAAAGACTGTTTTTAAATAGCCCGGTAGATAAAGCGTTAAGATTGTCAAAGTGTCACGGTTACATTTTGAAAATTCCGTTTTTCCTTGTGTTTAGTCAACAAGGTAACGGTCCCTCAACAGGTCCGAGTCACGGTTCCGCTTGAAAAAAAAATACTCTCTACCCTTCGGCTCTAACGACGTTTTAATACACCCCCCACAAAGTGCGTAGCGAATTCGATCGAGAAAGGATTACGAGGACGTAGACGATAAAAATCGAGAGAGGCCTGCGCGGGACTCGATTAGCTTCGGTGAAGGGATGGCGTTGCGCAAAGAGCGAGGAGCGCAGCTGCGCGAAAAAGGGGGGCTGGCTGGGTCCCAGCTGCGAAACAGGGTCATCGGTGTCATTGGGGATCTAGAAAACGATCGCGCGTGTGTCGAGTGAACCGTCGGCGTCGATCAGGCCTTCGATTCGATTCGAGCTCGACCTTCGACGAGCCCGGGTCCACGGTGCGAATCCTCGATCGAGACCAGCGACGTTTGGTTGGACAGGTGAAAGGAAAACGGAGAAACCGATGATCTATGAAACTGGATCGATTTTGGTGTCGTTGACGATACACGCAGCAGACGAAACGAACAAATCAGATATTGTAAATTTATCCCTTAACGGGCCAGAAGTATTTCGAGTTTACTTACCGTTGGCATGTAAGCTATATAAGAGAAATTACGTGTTAAAGATTTTTATATGAAGTATAGAATGAAGAATATGTAGTTTTTAGTAAAACTTCACTGATATACAGAAATAATGAAATGATTTTTGCCATAATATGCTTGGCATTCCACTGATATACAGAAATAATGAAATGATTTTTGCCATAATATGCTTGGCATTCCACATAATAAATAAGAATGCAATGCTGCGTTTACATATTGAGCCACAGGAACTGTAATATCAACGAGACCAATTTTGAATTCCTCATTTTTATTTATGGATTTTTCAATTGCAGAATAATATTCAACATGATAAAGTAATATTAATAAGGTATTTCTTTTGCTCAACAAGTTTCAAACAATTAACGAATATATATACTACAATTCAGTATTAACCAATGATTTATTGCCGTAACAGCTAGCAGTATGCTCCACTTCATTTGATAATTATTTGAAGAAAAAAATTATAAACTTCAGGATTTAAGTATGATAGTGTATATGAAGGTGTCTCTGGGATTAATAAAAGTAAAATAAGAATTGTTTTTCCATTTCTTTTACCACATCTCTAAATATAATATAACAACTGTAGACAACTGGGAATTCTTATTCATAAACAATTAATTAATAAACCATTATAAAATAGTTTAGGCTTCTAAGCTTTATTTTTACGATTTTCTTTTATATTCCTTAGCATTATATTTCTAAGATTTCATGTAATTATTTACTAGTAATGAGTTCAAGCTATGGCCAAGTTTTTATAATTATCAGATAAATATTCCTTAAGGGACATTTTACAATTCGGGAGAGTTTTCATGAAAGAAAATGTCTAGTGTAAAAGAACATATACATATAATTTAGCACCTCCTTCTATTAATGCATTGATTATATGAGTATAACAATTGTAGGATTATATGTGTCTTGTATCATTTTAAATATGTCATTCATACGATTTAATAGATACTCGCATTTCTAATCTTAATTCAAAAAATAATATAACTACGTGACTTAGAATTATTTTTGTCATTTGTATCACTTTACTTGCAATATATATATAGTGTATTATTTACAATTTATTTACGCGTGTAACAGTGTTGCTAGTACAGTAAACTCCCATGTAAAATTAATTCCTGCATCACGTTAAAAATATAACAACAATATTTTGCATAATGTGTTTTTTTATACAACACGTCACATAATTTATTCGTGGTATACGTACATAGAAACTTCTTTTATAACCTGATTTCCTATAACATGATTTCATTCAACGCGAACGTATTAACTGCGTTATAAGGGAATCTCTTGTATTACATTTTATCACAGTAATTTTTTAATTATTTCTTATACTCATATAATCAATCAATCAACCAAAATCTATAAAAATAACGTAATTTCGAATAAACTGATATGTACATAAGAAATATTTTCTATCTAAAATTCTCCAATAGAAAAAATCTTTCCGTTTTTGAGATAGGGTGAATCACCTTCTAATAAATTTGTTAACCCCTGCTGTACATGCATAAATGCTGTAAAACATCATCTTTTCCGACTTGTATTTAAGGTCGCCAGTTTTGAATAAGGGCCGTTCGAAAGATGAACGTACGGAAAACATTGTTCCCTCATAAATAAACGAAGGTACCTGCTGTCTTGTTCGCGCCTTCGTCGAGCGAGCACCCGCGGCACGCAAGGGGTAATCTAACACCTTCGTTTCACGGCCGACGCAATCACGCGACGCTCGGGTCTGTCGGCGAGAGGGTCCCATATCCTAATCGCGACCCGCTGAATAGGATATTCTTCAACGCCTGGGATTATTAATTCGCCCTTAGTGTCTCGGCGAGCACGCGCCCTGTGTGCTTTGACACCGTGGACGATGAACGGAATAAAGAAATTGTCCATAACCAAGGGGATCAACATCATCCGGAGTATACACAATTCAATTCAAAAATAACGGGAGACTTTAAAATTAGCCTAATCCTGGGTATACTGTGAAATATCTATCATATACGCGCTATTTAATACAATGAGCCAAAACATCGGGTCGTTTCTGTACCGCTCGGAAACGTGAACATGACGTTGACGTACTGGATTGGTAATCGCAGTCGCCAAATCGAAATCACATGGAAAATGTTTGGGCACTCATGAAGATCAAGCTCCGAGGGAAAATGATCTGGATCGTGAAGTAGCTATTTCGACAGATCCAATTAATTAACCCTTTGTACTCGGAGTCATTTCGTTACACAGTGTACAAACAGGAATCATGTATTACGTAATGTAACTTATAAATCATGTAATTTACTGTAATGATACTTGACGTTATTTGAATCTTTAGACATTGAAGAACATATTTGTGTCAATAAACAAAATTTTATACTATTCTGATATGTGATAATGCGTGAAACAGTCATAAAAAACAGAATTAAAATGTTTATTGTTGGCTCCATTTCATAATAAACTCGTGAGAATTTATTTAAATAAACACTGAATAGTATAAATGTCGTAAGAGAATTATATTATCTGTGAAACTTTATTCGAATATTGAATAGCAGATAATAACACGTGAATTAACATGATATTAGACCAACATTGCTCTCAATTACCAACTTGTAAGAATTTATTCAAATAAACACTGAATAGTATAAATGTCGTAAAAGAATTATATTATCTGTGAAACTTCATTCGAATATTGAATAGCAAATAATAACACATGAATAAACATGATATTAGACCAACATTGCTCTCAATTACCAATAAAAAGATATCAGAATTTGCCTATTTCGTCAAGAATTTTCAGCGCTCCGGTGTAACGCACGTGTACACGTGCGCGCGTATGCGAAAACGCAGAACCAGCCCCTCGGGGGGTTGCTCAGGGGTAAACATCGTGTAACCATCGGGGGAACAGCGAGGGGTTTGAGAGCGATTGTGCAACCCCATGGCTCTTGCATACGATTCCATAAATATTTTATTGGCTCGTCATTCGATTTTATTGCGGCGGCCGATCGAATGACACGCCGAATTACGCCGCAGATATTTCCTCGCAAGAAGAGTTCCGTTAGTGCAGCACTGACTCCGCGACGCTTTATCTACCGGAAGCGTATAGGCCTTTTAATTTTACTGTTTACCTTCTGAAATCTATCGACTGTGTTGTTGGTTATCTATTTGCAGTGTTATAAAGAAAGAGTTTTCGTTAAGAGTTTCGTAAGAGTTACTTTTTCGTATTATTTCATCAACATTGGAGAATTGATGAAAAGTGAAAGTCTGCACCTAAACTTTTTATACGGAATGAAATCGCTAGATTAAAGTATGATAAATTATGCATCGAAATTGGCAAAACGCAAGTTGAGTTTGATCATTCAAGTATTTTTTAGAATTATAAGTAATTTGACCATCCCTTACTTCTACAAATTTTCTACGAATGCTTTTTATCAATTTTCAGACGAAACATTCAACATTAATGGTCCTAACACGTTCAATGCATACGATTCTATTTCATACCAACTCATAAGTAGTTATGCTCCGCAGTGTATTTAACTGTTCCGAGTTGGAGAGTGCTTCCATAGTTGAGCACACAGTTCTGAGTTGGAGAGTGCTTCTATTCTTGCAATGTTTGCAAACATTGTCAACACGATTATATCTTTTACGATCTACGATGAAATCCGTCGAGCTGAAGCTGGTACAAGAGCACACCTCCTCGCCAAATATTCAAACTTATTTTTTTCTTAAATAAAGCGTCATATGAACAATTTTATCCTACATTTTCGATTCAGTTTTTTACGTAGAATCCATATAACCAAGTCCATGTAATCAAGCATCATCGGATTCGGTGAATCAAGGTCTATCATAACGCAAAACCCCGTTATGAAGTCAGCGCCTCACTTGGGGACCTCTCGTTGTCGGTTTCGAACGAAAACAAAATTATCCAAAGCACATGATTTGCGGCTATATTCGAAGACAAAGGGAAACGAAGCGGCGAGTGATTTCCTTTGACAAGGGCCTCTGTTCGAAAGAAAAGTAAAATCGTGGTTGGGAGAATAAGACGAAGAAAGGGATGTAGGAAATTGGGGAGGACGGAAATTTCAAAGAAAAGCCGGGCCGCTGTCTAGCCGATTTTTCCGCGAGATCGCACCGCATCGCTGGCTCTCTCTGTTGGCTCGAGGAAAACATATTTTTCAGGACGCAACGAGCCGTCCGTCGTCGAAACGTCCTGCAATTTCCTCGCTCCCTCTGTCCCTGGCGTGTCTGGTCGGTGCGCGCTTAATTAAGCTGAGCCACTTAGTACCGTTGAATGCTTCTTGATTGGCAGACGAGGTAGCCGACGACGTCCGAAGCTCAGGTACGTTGGAGCCATCCGCGCCTATCTGGCAGCCCGCGAGTCGGCCACTCAGTCAACATCAGACGAATGCTGAGTTATGTCGAGGGTCCGAGCTCTTTTAAACTCGCCAATAAATCGGCTGCTCCTCTCTGCGAAGCTTCTTCTTCCTCTGCGTGTTCGTACCTCGTGTCTTTCGCCCAGCTGGGTCTTCGTTTCTTCGAGGGCTCGTGTCGTTGCACTTTGCTCGGTACTTTTGCGTGATTTTTTTACCGACCCCTATACATCTGGAGTACCGCGACGCGAAGGATTTGTTTCCAGCGTTACCGTGGTTATTATTTATTTTTGTTGTTTGGTCCCTTCTTTGTCGGTAATCCTCATATGGATTCTTGGGTAATGGTAGCGATCTCTTGTAATTTTGTATATTTCATGCTCGTCTCCTATTGGCTCCGTAATTGCGCACCCTTATTCTTAATTTGCTTGTTCGATCGAGGCTCCGTGAGTGTTCTCCTTTCAGATTTTGAGATGATTGGCTTCTCCGTAGAGCTCTGTACGTTTTTATTTTTGTTATTTGTCCCTCTATTTCATGGATTTCATTTACTTTTCGAAAAAGAGTATCTTTTGGTTTATTTACTGGTGAAATTAAATACAAGTATTTTGTAATTGCATAGCTAGTGAATTCAACAAGGAATAGCTTTCTTTCGACTACGAAAAGAATACAAAATAGTCAAGTATTCTTCGTTCGAATGTCTTTTAAAATACATGTTGTCCATCGCTACATTATATATTGAAATATCGCACCATTTATGTAATAGAAACTTATTACTATTTTTAAAATGAGCTACCATATTTGTGTGAGATGCATTACGCAATTGTTGAAACACTTGAGATACCAAAATGTGTTCTATACATATAAGAGAATTTATTTTTCAAAAGGTTAAAATATAGTGAAGACACTTTAAAAATGTTCGGATATAACAAAAACCTGTTTAAAGTATATATCATAATATAATAGAAAAAGTTTTCCAATATAATAAAAATTTATTTAAAAAGTTATGAGATATAATAGAAGCCTATTTCTATTACATTTTAACATTTAAAAAAATAAATTCTCTTACACATGTAATACTACATACGTTTAATTCATTATTTCATTAAACATTCAAACAACAAATTTGTTCTCTTTGAATAGATATTGATAACTCAAACGTATCAACAATTAATAAATGCACCTCACCTAATAACATACATTCAGTTTGTAGAGAAAACGAGTTTATGTTTTTAAAAGAGCGCACAGAGATATTCAAACGTATATATTAATAAGATTTGCTTGCAACCACTCATAGCATAAGTCTTCATAGACAATTTTTATCATTATACTCTTTACTTTGCGCTATCCGCGTTTATTACAGCGATACGCTTCTCAGAAACCTCAGCGAGTCGTCAGGTAGCACGAAATTTGTTGCAGACACCTACCTGCGGCAGTCGGTCGAGCAAGGTGCGAAAATGTCGGCTCGTTTGGCCAGTGACTTGGCACCTTCCTTTTTCTTTTTGTTTTCCTTTATTTTTTCGTCGAGCATCCTTTCCCGTCATTATATTCCCCGCGGCGGGCGCGGGATCGATTATATTTCTGTTAGAGATTAGAAACGGAGTTGTATACCCAGTATCGGGACCCGTATTAATTACCCCAGCCGCGCTACCATAATTAATTTCTTCGACCGTCGCTCCTAATCGAGCCGTTCTTCGATCTTAAAAGCTCTATTTAACAGCAGCCCTCGCTGTTGAATATCGAGTCACGCTCGAGTCCTTCGAAGACACTTCGTCTTGATCGGTGGGTCCTGTGCATTTTTATAGGATACTATGTTAGGAATTTCCAGAGCAATCAAATTACGACTCACATTTTGTAATTAAAAGATTCTATCGATTGTCTGTACAAAGCTGTATTTCAATGGTTGTCAAATTCATCAAACTGAAAAGTGATTTTTGACGATAATAGCAATTGCTTATGCATTCACATGAAAAAACAGTTTATACAAATGTTATCAACACTTTGTAAGCAATTATTGGAGGCTAAAATAATGTTCTATATAAATTATAATAATGTCAAATTTATAAGAAATATAATAATATAATAAACGTAAAATGGAAAGCCAATTAGTTTAATATAATGTAACAAAAAATTGATAAGGAATTAATAACGAATTGCTTGTTTCACTAAGCATTATCGTTTTATTGTTATTAAAAGTATTATTAGTATAGTAACTCCTGGATGTATCGTACATGTCAGTTTGATATTGAATTATAAATGGATTTGGATTTGGTAAATGGATTTCGCCCTATAGAAGAAAATATGTAAACACTTGTATGCTTACTACGTTTACTACTTCTATGTATCTTACTAGAAAATCTACAGTTCATATAATGGAATATTCACACCATAGATCTTTTATATAATATAGTAGAATATGTACATGTATGTGTGTGTATATAGTGGGTGTTCACATATCAAAGGAACTATTGTACTTGAAAGAATTGTCTAGGTTTTCTGTAAAAATAAATGATAAGACACTTTACAAACCCACAAAATTAATGTAAGCATCTAATAATTAAAACAATAAAACAATAGTAAGTATTTACAGCGTAAGCAGATATAGTTTATTCTTTAAGGAATATTTCGACCAATGGTTTGCGGTCCTTCTCAACATAATGGATTACAAAATTAGATCTAGAACAGTGAGACGATTATAAATAAAAATGAATGTAGCAAGGAATAATTATAAAAACATTAAAAGTAACTACCATTAAAGAGATGAAAATATAAAATAGTATTTTTTGTTCTGTGAGTTCAACTTTTAATTATTCACATGCAAACTGGACTAGGATTTCTGGGAAAACGCTGATTCTTGGTCACACGAGCAATTCTTTAGTAATTCATATTACACTAATTGGTTTTCCATTTCACGTTTTTTATAGTATTTTATCCCTTTCAAATTTTATATTATTGTTGTGTGCACCCTTTGAATGGATCCAAGACCTGCTAGTGCTCGCGACCATATTTATGCCACTTGTTATTTATTAAAGTTCTCATTATGTCTAAACATAACATTATTTTGTATAATTTATAATGTGTTGAGAACATTTATATAAAGCTTTTTTCCATGTCAATATATAAACAAATGTTAGTATTTCCATTTTTGCTTGTACCATTTTGTACATTTTCTGTTGACGGTTAAAGAAACGAAAAGGTGTAAACAGAGTCGCAGACGATAGGAATTCCGTGTTAGTTCCACCTGATTCCCGGCATCGGTAGGCGTATTGTGCATCGGGATCGGGAATCTTGGCGCGGCGTCGTCACCGATTAATAATTACGGCATTGTCGCCGTCGCTAAACGCTTTAATCAATGTCATCGGGCCAATTTCCGATCGCCGTTGGCTTCCACAGCCTGTCCCTCTCTGCCTCCATCATAGCCGGCTACTCTGCAGGAAATTACGCGGCACGATCGAAACGCAGGCGGAAGTCGCAATTTATCAGTTTCCAGGCTGGACGCCGCGCCGGAGATCGCGGATTCCGATTTTCGCCCGAGCGCAGGTGCAGACGTACCTTAACTGCTGCTCGAAAATCGATCCATTCGCTTGTTCTCTCCAATCCTTCCCATTTGTCATCTATAATTTTATACAATTAATTGCTCGAACATTTTTGTACCAGGTGATCCGAAAAGTAAGTGTGTATTTAGATCGGAGTTCCATATTTCACGTGTACACGTGTTCGCGTGATTCACGCGTATGTCACACTCTCTACAAAATACACGTGACACGAGCAGTTACTTGAATATACACGAGATTCACGTGAAACACGTGAACAACACGTGTTTGGAATTACGCGAATGCATTCCCATTATTGGAATCACGGGAAAAGATTTCCATGATCGTAATTACGAATAGGAGCAGCTTTAGATAAAAATACATAAACTTCAATTTTTTCCCAATTTTTTTCCCAATAAAATGTATTTCCACGAGAAATGAACTTATCGGATGACCAGCAATTTTGCTTAGGACAATTATTTATTTTATATCAATTATATTTAAATTAGATTATTTCAAATCAATCTTTTCAAATAATTGCACATCCGAAGATGACTGAAACACAAACCGTGAAACGTTATCAAATGTCTGTACTAAAGCCTGAATTGTTCTGTTTTCGTTTGTATGTAGCAGCAAACATTGATTGAATTATTTATTTATTTATTTCAATATTCTATCCATGCTTGTTTCCGTAATTTGCAAAATAAAACTTGAGTGATTCGATTCGTTAATCCCAAATCTACCCCACTTATTTTCGCTATTTATTTATTTATGTACCATCTTTATTTGTCAAAATAATCATTATCGATGATATTGTGTTTTAATTCATTTCTCTTGCTGCCAGACCAGAAATTTTGCCGAAAGCAATTATATATTTAAAATAATTGCAACATCTTTTAGCAAGTCCATCTGGTTTTTACCATTTAATGGATTGTGGTATTTAAATTGTATATTTATACTAAATCTATGTAGTCGTATTGAATCTAGAAATGCCATTACTTTTATTTTAATCGAGTAATTTGTTGAAAGGGTGGAACGTTGGCGTAGCCCACGCGGCGGCGATAATTTTTCAATTTTCTGGAACGCGAACCGGGTGATTGCCGTTTTTCCAGGCTAACGGGGAGTAACAAACTGACGGCTGCCGGTTGCTCGAGAGATCTCGAGAGTTTTGCCGGGGCTCTTTCGCATCCGGATAACGAGGTTTACTCTTAACGGTTGCGTGGGTGGGCTGATAATTATCGCGCATGCTGCTCTGTCCCGACAACATCGGCTTTTTCCGCTCGTATTCCATTTATCTCGCGTGTCGTACCTCTCGAAGTAGGATATACGAGCACCAGGCCCGTGAGAAATTCCGCCGATTTGCGCGGAAAAGGCAGCTGGAAAACATATTTATAATGCACGCATAACCTGGCTATTTTTATTTGATTTTATATTTCATATATTTGCGAGGGAGTTCCTAATATTAACGGAAAAAACAGCATAAAATACAATATCCCGCGGTGGTGAATGAGAATTTTTAGTAATCATTAAATTTAGGTTTTATAAATACAGTAGAAACTCCGTTATGTCAGCTAGTTGGGAGTTGAAATTATTCAGGTGTGTTATTATAGGTATATTAATATATTAAATCATAGAAATACAAATTATCACATGTTAATTATCATGTATTACTGAATTAAATTTTACAAAAATATAAATACATGTACCGATTCCAAAATTCAAATAATACTTTCCGTAGGACAATTTTAGTTTACTTATGTTTGTATGAAAATTACCTTATATGTACCACATTTACCCAACATCTTTCGGAGCATCCCTTACTTCTCATTTGATTAATTATTTTAAGTCTAATTCTTACTTTTCCGAAAAATGATGAAATAATTATTAACCAATGTTGTTATTCCAAGCAGTCTGCTGCTCCATAATCTGATTTTCGAAATAATTAATATAAAATTATTTTTATAAACTTTAAAAATGACTCGATACATCAAGTGTAAGAAGCCATTAAAAAAACTGCGTTCAATAAAAACTGAATCAATTCGTTTTTGTTTTCTATATGTCAGAGAATAAATACTTGGAATAGAGACAAATGTTTTTTGCGTTATTTTTAAATGTTACATTACAACACCAGAGTGACAATATGTCACGCAGAATTGCGCGACAAACGTGCATCATATTTTAATGTAGATACACAGAACTGTACACGTTAGTGTTAGTTTTGTGATATATTGCAACACACAGCGCAAAAAGATTGCTGATTGCGTGTCGATAAGCACACACGGCAGTTAAAGTGTTAAAAAGGTTAAGAACCACTGGTCTTTCGAGTTTCTTGCGTGGATTCCAACAGTAGTCATGATCGATTCTATCCATTAGAGTAATCCCAGCTTGCACGAAGTCTATTTCTTGTCTTCGACCCGTCAATTGCGTGATCCGGTGGTTTTTCGTCTGGAATCCCCACATTTCTATGATTAGTTACAAGTTGTCCGATTCAATAAAATTTGACAGATATATTTGTGACTTGATATATCATTTTTTGTTTGGGTGCATGCCTTACAAAACGTAAAGCAATCCAAACGCTATCTTTAAATTTCAACGTGAAAGAAAACCTTGAACTACCGACACTTTTATATTTTTCAAACAAAAAGAAATCGGTACGTTAAATTGTGAAAAATGTATCTGCAAGTTTAAACCTTTTTGTGAATCTTATACATTCAAGTTAATGAAGAAGAAAAATCACTGACATCATTTTACCGTATACCGAAACTATAACATTCTAGATTTAGCCACCACTTTGAATAAAAGTTAACTTTCGGAAGAAATAAAAATATTTTTTTACTTATGAACAATGCAAATTCAAATATGTCGGACATGCAATTCCATTCTACATAGTTCATTTCTAAAGTATCTCGACTTTGTCTTTATCTTCAATCTGGTATAACTTCTTAAAACCCATTATTTGACATTCAGGCGACTGCCATCTTACCAAAAATCATTTTATTTTTAAATTGACTATGGCAAAATGTAGTTTTAATTTCGCATTTTAAGATATTTCTTTTGTTTTCGATTTAATTAGAGTGTTATTACAGATTCAGTGAGTACAGAAAATCACTGCATTGGAAACATGTCATAGTATTGATGGCCATATTTGCAAATTAGATGTTTCTAAATGTGTACTGATGAACGAATCGTTGAACTACTCTAAAGTTATATTTCTAAATGAGTAAATCCCCGATTGTAGTAATTACATTGTTTAGTTAGAAAAATTGTAATTATTGAACTATTTTTGGTTCTTTTATATGGTTGTTCGTATATACTTCATTAAGGGGAATACTTTTCAAGCCAAGAATCGTACTGATATTTGAGGATTTTCGCTGAGGATAATAAATGTTTAATGCAAATAAACTGGTGTTAATTTTTTTTAAAAATATAACGTACTCGTGTAATGTTACCAGGATTTCCTAGTCACGCCATGGGGTGGACATTTCTAATTCCAATATTTTACTTCTTTTAGAAACTAGAAAAGATATCGCTGTCGTTGCAAGTATCTATAGATCTACTTTTTCTCCAATATTTTTTGAGAAAATGTAACAGATTCATCTTCAAGAAAACTTAAAACGCCTGTGATTCTTAATCAAATCAATATTTTAAAATATTCCTACTTGCAACTATAGCAACACTCATCTCGCTCCTAAAAATTATTTTAATCAATTCTGACGACAAAGGTCATCGAAACCTGCCTCGTCACGCGAGTCCAACATTCCGATACCGTGTCACCAGGATACTTGTGCTGACAGCACAAGTTCGTATAATTCTATGAAAATTCTCTGAAATATTCTTCGAAACATGTACTTTCATCATCCCCGTGATGTGTTATATTAGACGTTAAGTATCGTCAGAAAAAATTCCCAAATGTGTGCATTTTTTCGGTCCGGAGGTGGTGTTTCCTGTTAACGCTGGGAAAAGCGCTGGATCATCTCGATGGATCCGTCGACCGTGTTCTCGGCGTTTTACCGCACTGAAGAAACGGCACGATCGGCCCGGTAATGTTTTCGCGGGAGGTCGATAGGAATATAAAGAAAGAAAAGATAAAAAAAAAAAACGCGAGGGAAAAGCGTGCACTCGACCTTCCATGCATGCGCATACGTTGGAATATCGCCAGTTCTGCTGGTTTCGAGTGGCCGACGGGTTATTCGAGTGCCCGGTCGCTTGTGCACGTGAATATTGCCGGCTCTCCTCTTATACGAAACTCCCCGTTAGTGTCTACGATTCAGTGCATCCTACGTGCGCGTGCGTTTTTTACGAGCGGTTGCGTTTTCATGAAACGCTAAATGGCCGGCAGCGGTGCGTCGCTCTTGGGTTCTTGATCGAATCTTGCCCAGTCGATCTTCTTTCGTGCACTTCGACTGGAAAACGCGTTGCGCGGAAACAGGCGTATCCGTTTTACTTGGCAAAGGCAAACAGTCGAGGTGTACGTGGTGTACTTATTAGACCAAACACAAGAACATCTCAAAGACGTCTGTTTGGAAGTTTCTCCATGAAGAGAAGAAATGGACCTATATTACCATTTTTTTCAAAGTTGTAAAAATGTCCGTGGTAAAAGAACAGTGAACAAAATTTTTGTTTACGCTGAAATTATTTTTATTTTGGTACTTTGATGTCTTCACTGTAAGTCTGCGAGAGATCATTCTTATCCGTTGACTAGTTCGATAGTTATAATTTTTATGAAGAAAAGAGTACAAAAGTTTAAACATTTTAATACAATTTTCAAGATATAAATAAATCTTTCCAGGTACGTCTAAATATCACTAAAGATTATAACATATTCGAATTTCATAAAAACCATAGATGCTGCTTCAAGAAGTATCCGATTTCGTGTAGAATGAACCAAGGTATGTGATTTTCACATTTTGTGTACTCACTACTCCAAGAGGCCAACGCATGACTAACTATGACCTAAATTGGCACTATGTAAATCATAGACTAAGGGGTTAAGCATGAGCTAAAGAAGCATTGATTTAGAGAGTCAAGACGAGTCAGACTCATCAAAGTCTACAAGGGGTTAATATAACTTAGGCAATTTTCTAATGAACTAGAAAGCAGCTCAAACGGAGTATAGCAATTAACAGAACGGTTAAGTACCTAACAGATTTATCGGGTAGTTCCATTAGGATTTTACCTGTAATTAAATCTCTACCTGGGGCCTTTTACGAGATATCCGAAAACGAGTCAAGTAAGTTTACACGCCAGCAGTGAGCCTTGTCTCATTCTTATAAGCCCGCAATTGTCTAATCGAGCACGTGTCCTGAGCTCTCTTTGTTATTCGCGGGACAGTCAAAGTGTTCAAAGTAATCGTTAACGTTTTTCCAGTGTCGAATGTTCGGACGATTTCAATTAAAATTCAACGCTCGGCGATTTAACGGCTCACATCGTACTTCTGCGAAGAATACTCCGCAGGATGAAGACGTATCCCCGCGAATTATGGATCAAGGGGGCGGGATTCACTGCGCAAAAAGATCACACCGGAAAATCATCGATTTTCGTCCGTGACTTATCGAGGCCGTGGCTCGGTCCATTGTTTCCGCGGTGAGAAAAACAGGTACACTCGCTCTCGTTCAACTTGGAACGCCTCGTTTGTGTACCCAAACGAGTTTACGCAGCCGGTGCAACGAGCCTCCCTCGAAGCTGCAACGTCATTCAGCTGGGAGGTGCGAAGATTTTTCACGGAATTGCACGGCACCTTAAAAGCTCGTTACAATCGGCGATTCCTCAAAGTGGGCCGGGATTGACTTGCGGAATCGGGGAACGGTGCGATTTTCGACGGGACTCGGATGGACAAAAGGGCGAAACTTGGCAGTTCTCGAGTAGTTAAAAAATTAATTAAGACGAGCCGTTGCAACCGAGTCTCTCGACTCTCGTGTCAAGCGAACCATCCACAAGGTAACGATCTCTGGTCTACAGGATTGAGAACGTTCGACCGTCTTTTTTGGAGAGTTTGTGTTCTCCATCGCCGTAATTGGTGCTGCGATTACCACTGCCTTCGTGCGATCTCGATCCTTCTAACTGGTGTAACGAATTGGACGTAAATTAAACCCTGGTTTCAAGTGTAAATATGTATTGAGGAAAGTATAATAATATTTTGATTGGAATGATAACTTACTTGTATAAATGTATTTTAGGCTGTGACTTCAGCTTCAGGTACGATAATGTTTGCAATAATTATAAAATATATTCTATTAGCATAATCATTGTCGTATTCTATAATATGTATTCCAAATAGATTATTTTTGTACTAGTTAACGCTGGCCATTCTAATTAAAATAGTAACTTTATTACACGAATGACATTTCAGCTAATTTCGATTATCATCAGTATAACAATGTCTATATCAATTATGAAATGAATTCTCTTATCATATGCTTCGCCGCATCCTATAATACATATTCCAAATGGATTATCTTTATACATACTCGTTACCACTGACCATTTTAATTAAAATGACAACTTGATTACATAAATGCAATTTCAGCTGCGATTGTAATTATCATTAGTATAATAATGCCTATGATAATAATGAAATTACCTTTATAGATATACTCTTTATTATGTTCCACGTAATAAGTAAATTGTTTCATTTTACGAATCTTAAATGTTACATTCTTCAACTTCATAATTTGTTTTAATTCTACTCTCATTCCTCTTATTTTGATCTTAATTAATTTTTATATTAATATTACCACGTAGTAATGTCTCCAAGACACATATTGGCACTTATTATTGGTTTTACCTTTTCATCTTAGTGCTGCCATTTTAGTGTGTGCCATCTTAGGTACGATGGATACCTTTGAAAGGTTGTTTTTGCTAGGATATACCTTTCAATGCTTATCAATCCATAATTACACAATGTTTTTAGAACCCACGAATAGTTTATTTATGGACAGAAAAACATTCCTCTTATTTGAAGATAAATTACCAGACTACTCTAAATATAGAGAATTATGTAACTTCAAAAAATATATGAGCCACCGCAAACCATTAATACTTTTCAATTAATAACAAAATTAAGAAAATTATAGTAACAAGACGTCTTTATTGTACCAAAATCGTGGATATACCTATGTAGTATACCTACTAGGTTATTTTATGTTTATGTTAAGTTATGTTGTTTTATTTAAGACAGAAAAAGTAATAGTATATTATAAGAATATATTCACATATAAAATAATAATGGTATTAACAGGAAAGAAAAATAAAATAATATACACATTAAAATTACATATTTATACACATTGAAATACACATTTAATTTTATACAATTAAAATAAAATACACTACTAGAGATGATCCTGAGAATTACGATAATATTATGTTAGTTTTTGAATGATCAAACTTATTCACGAAAAGATCGAACACAAAGAAAAAGGATCTCCAAACGTCCAAAATGGCCACGAGATCGGTCGATCTTCCGTTTATTCTTGTTCCGGCGGTTCCTTTCGAGACGACGGGTCGCATTGCAGTTCAAATACTCGACGGTTACCTGTCGCAGGTGCCAAAATCGTGTACACGCTTTTATTCCGAGAACGTTACCCTCTTCAAGGACGGAAGCACCTTATCCCGTAAGCCCCTTGGGGCTACAGGTGGCTCCTAAGCCGATTAGACGCAGCGCCAGGGAACAATTTGTTGTTGACGAAACTTTAACCCTTGTTTCGCACCGAACTCTTCCGTTTCCGTTTTTCTCGCTGGAGAATGTCTTAATACCGATCAACCGATAAACCTGTCGTCGACAGCTCCTAGATTACGACCGTCGAGCAAATCCAACCTAATCCTTATCGCATTTTATGGCATTCAACTCTACACGCGATTTATTAAGAATTTATTAAGAGGATTGTCTCATGTCTTGGATTAACAAATTCCATGAGTAACATCTAGGGTTATTTTCTTGCTTATTATTATATTTGTGAAAACATAAGAAGAAGCTTTTGTGCAATTTTCGTCTAATGATAAGTACAGGAACTGACTAAGACAACCTTAGAATAGTCCCATGAAACACTGGAATCGCTCATTTCATTGTTACATGTTCGTTTATTCATTTGTTATCGAGCATTAGCGAGTGACATATTCATTTCCATATTTGTGATTCGTGAAATTGATTTATCGCGTCTTCTTCAATTTTCGAATCTTTTCGCAAATTGTACTTCTCTGTAACCATTTAAGTCGTTTTAGATGCGTTACCGGACTCGGGGTCAAACCTACATTAGCCACACGATCGAAGGTGGCCTAAAATCCCGTATTTCATCTACAATAGTAACGAGACACCTGCATATAGATAAACGATTAAGCAGTTTACGATCAACCGTTCGCAGGATTTCTCGTTTGGCATGAGCCGGTCAACAGGTTGTTCCACGATCGGCCGACTTCCGGACGAGTCTTCGGCAGTGAAAGAGGAGGAACGCGGCGGGGAGAAACGACGGCATTGAATTGCGAACGATTTAAAGCCGACGCCATTGCCCCCGACCTCCGTTGGTCTGCAAATGAAAACTTTCCCCATCTTCTTCTTCTTCCTACTCTTCCTGTCGTAGTTCGAACCAAGAGCCCTCGCGGTAGAACTTCTTCCCCTACCCCCTCAACTTCTGCTCGGTTTCCTTATTTCCTCGTGCGAGCTGCGGTTCGACGAGCAATTACGTTCTAGGAAGTCTTCGGGGGCTCGAAACTCTTGCGAGAGAAGCCGACGAAGTCATTGCGATGCGGTCGGAAACGGGCCGTGGAGATTGCGTGCGAAGTTTAAACGATGCCTTTCAGCTTTCCCGGGTTTTGACACGGTTTCGCGGTTCGAGAGATTTCGCTCGGTTTGGCGGACCCTTCTCGACGCCATGCGTACGCCGTACCGCGAATTTTCATTGTCAACCACTGACATACGGTGCACAGGCAGAAACTTTGCTGAACAGTATGTGTGCCGACATAATTTTCTAATAATTAGAATTTTTATAATAATGTGTTCTGTTATTCTTTGATCGTGAGAAGTTTATTTAAATTAATATAACATACCTTTATATCTATAGCAGCTATTTTTAGTTTAGCAGAGCTGTTCTTGGGATTAAAGAATAGGGGTCACGAATTAAAATTTGTAATTATATATCGTTATATATATATTTTGACATCAGCTACGAAATGAAATAAAAAATATATGTATTTATATGAAAAAAATGTATACGACATTGGAAACTCCCCCAGAAAGAGACGTTGAAAAGAAAATTTGTTACACATGGTTCCTTCATACTACTCGAATTGCATATAGAATACTTTTTGTATCATTAAAATTAGAAGACATTTTCGGGTAGCCTGGTTTAGGTGGACCACCCTGTATATTAATTAATAACAGTGTTTCTACATAGGTAATTGTTTCGTAGGAGAATAATTTTGTAATTAAACGTTAGTAGTCCCAATATAATTATTCATCATTCAATCACATTGCATGCAAAATATGTTGAACATAACTATGACTGACAAATAATAAAATTACCTAATTGAATTAGTTTTTATTCGTTTCAATTCTATTACGTATGATATGTATTTAAATAAGTTTCTACGTACCTAATACATTCGTAATAATTCAAATGAAACAAGAACAATCTTCATTGGATTCCTATAATTCTTCATCATTTATATTAGTTATGAATGTACAATCTCTAATTAAGATTTCAATCAGCAAGATAAACCCAATAGGTTTCGTAACGAAACTGTTCAATTTTGTTTGCAAAGTTCGCTCGTTTATAAGAATTTAAAAATAAAGTTCTAACGATGACTCTCCCCTTTTTATCATTGTTGTATTCCTTTGCTTATTTGGTTCAAACCTACAGCTATTTCCTGTATTCTTACAGATCCATTTAGTGTTTATCTTTATTCTTCTTTTTTCCATTTCACTATATTTTTAATCTTTCATTTCCAATTAATTGATTCCACATTTTCATTAGATTGTTCACCAAGTAGAATCACATTTGTTATTTCTTCTGCTTCCTTCTTTACTTGAAATACAATTTTTCCGTAACCAGAATGAAACTCATAACAGTATAACTCATAATATGTAATAACTAGACTGCGGATCTTTATGCAAAATAAAATCTTCGTGAACGCGCCTACAAAAATTGAACCTAAATAGGAATTTATTTTATTCTGCAAATATTATAACATGAACTTTATTTTCAATCATTTTTATAATCCTTGCACATTGTTTGCACTTTGTAGTTTCTTGCACAGTAAAATTTCCTATAAATGCATAAAGATCCGCAGTCTAGTAGTAACTCATAGCGGCGCTCACGATATTGCGAAACGACGATAATGTACTCTTATTTATTTTCGCAATTAAACAATAATTACGATAGGTGCCCCTATGCTCTTCATTGATATACACACAAATGGTTTTTAGGACACCATAGTCGTACAATAATTGCCTATAGCTAAGTTAATTTATATCTAATTCCATGCAAATCTATTATTGCAACTATTATTGCAACGAATTTATTAAATTCGACCAATTTTTGTATGCCATTCTCCGAACTAAGTCCAATAGGCGTTTAGCGTGAAATAATTATCGTAAAACGTCACTTCAAACGTATTTTACGAAACATTTTGTCCAAAAATCGTACCGATAATCCGAAATCCTAAGCACGTAGGGATTGCTTGCTTTGACATGGAACGTTTCGTATTAATTGCACCAAAAAATAGAGGCAACAAATACCTCCGAATCGTCCGACACTGAAGGATTAGGATATTAGCGGGCGGTCACATAACTCTTCGACCGACTGCGAACACCGCGAGGCTCGTCTTATTTTTCTGCCAGAGATATTGACAAGTATCGATGTCATTAGCATTCCGATCGATCCGTTCCCTCGCCTTAATTTCTGACGGGCATTAAGACAGACAGGACCCGATGGGACTGGACAGACCGAGTGATCCTACCGGCGCGGGCGCAGGATCAGGATCAAGAGGAATCGAGGGTTCCGTGGAGCGGGTCTCGCTCCCCCGTTGCGAACCACGGCGGACTTCAAAGAAGCCGGAGACTTCATCATCGATACTGGGTCCTGATCACTGCCGACAGATTAGACGCCTCTGCCCGTCCTTCCTTCTTTTTCCTCCTACTCTCGTCCCGCGACCTTCGTCGGTGTGATTACAGACACATCGATCTTCGACGGCTCCCTTTCGAAGTCTCGGAACGCGTTCGAGTTTCGTGGATGTCGCAACTGATGCCCTGCAACACTCCCAGCTGATCTGACCCGTTCCTCTCGGACGTTTCACCCCCTCTCGATAGGCACAGGTTCTTAAAACCGCGTTAACCAGTCGCAATTGTTGTTTTCGAGGAGTGTACTCGACGTGAAAAAATACTATGTGTTACGACGAGAATACGAGAATGCGTCGAAAGTAATAACAATTTGTCAATTTAATTGTAATTATATGATATGTCTCGTTCTCGATGATAATATTGTAGTATTGTAGTCATGCTTGGCATGCTTCACATCACAACGTTTAGCGCATATTAATCAAAAATTTAAGCATTAATTTCTTTATAACTTAGTTTTATTTTAAAACATCCTCTGTTTTACGAGTAATTAGAGTCATCGCTTACATTTTGCATTACATTTTAGGTACACACTTTTCAAATGATGCGATAGCTACCTAGTTAAGGGTGTATCTTTTTATTTTGTCCAAAATAAAATTCTTTTGCAATCAAATTATTGATTACGTGAGAAGAACACCAAATTGTTACACATTAACACTTTTCTAGTTCCACACTTTTCTTTAACTACACATAATACCATGGGTTAACTTAAATTTCTATAGCACATGCAATTTGAGAATTAATAACATGGGTTCCTGTAGGTAGTTACTGGAATTGAGAAACTTATAAATTGATTTTGAATTGATAAAGTGTTAGTACACGTCATATCCAGAGTTTTCCTCAGATTTGGAAATGACGTGCTATACGTGTCGATAGTCAGTTTCATTGAGAATAAGTGTACTAAAATCTAAAAAAATAACTTTCTTCGAAATTTTCATAGGGTGTGACAAAAGGAAGAACGTGCAAAAATGTATTTTCTTATAATACGTCATTTTATCTACAAGCAAAAACTCATTTTTCAAGGAATATTCCACCCACGGAACCTAGAAAATGAATCTTCAAAGAATATACAAACTACACATTAAAAATGAATAAAATATAGAATGTATCTAGAACAGTAAGCAATGTTTTGTTGGATTACATATCGCATCTCTATTATGTTGGAATCATGTGCTCGACTAACTGTCGTACCTCACCTTTATTCGTATTCATTTACTTGGTCGCATTGCGCGCGCTATTATCGTCTTCATTCCATGGGTTTGCCCGCGGATTTTGAACATCGGTATTACAATACTTGGTACAGTTAAAGTATAGTATTCTGTAAAAATTATTACTAAGCATAATTGTTATATACATCTAAAAGATCTGATCATAAATAAAATTATTGTGTTTCTAAAATATGTACAAAAAGAATTCTCAGCGGGAGAAACCGCGTCTTTATAGCTCGCGTCGAATTACTATTCAGGTTTTAGTCACGCATATCCGCGAAACAATTGCCAGCGCAAGAGTTAAAAGTCCCCAACACCGATGCGTTAATATACTACGAGCTTCTACAAAAATGTGGAAGTATCTAAAAGATAAATGTCCCAAGCCTTTCTCATCTATCTTTCAATCACGCGTCCAGTATTTACAGAGAGCATTCGTGTAGTGAAAGAATCCACGATGTTTTTTAAAAGAGAGTTCTCCTAAAAGAAAGGGCTCCTTTTATCGGACCCTCGTTCAACGTGGACGCTTCGACAACGGTTCCTCCCTCGCTCGCGACACCAGCGGTCCAGTCACCACCTCTCTTAAGCTGGCAGGACCAAATCAACAGGATCGTATCGGACTTGGTGGAATATTTAGTAATTATTTTGTACTAATTTATACCACCAACAATTGTTTTGTACCCCGTGCCGTTTTCGAAAAAATCGTGGCGCTGCTAGCTTAATATTAAGCTAGCAGGACCACACGTCAAAATTAATAAAACTGAAAAATATCAAAGTGGACACACTTAGTACTGAATTTGTACTAATTTATACCACCAAAAGAATTTTTGTACCTGTTACCGTTTTCAAGAAAATCGTAATATTATTATATTAAGGTAGCAGCGCCACGATTTTTTCGAATACGGTACGAGGTACAACATTTCTTTTGGTGATACAAATTAGTACAAATTCAGTACTAAATATTCCACTAAGTCCGATACGATTCTGCTGATTTAGTCCTGCCAGCTTAAGAGAGGTCACCACTTTTTCCAGTTATATTCTTCGGTCTGCACCGAATCGGAAGAGCGACAGCGAACTCACAAATCGACCGGTATATATCTTTTACGAGCGGTATGGAGGGCGAACGGTGGTCAGTACGCTGTGTCCTGTTCATGGAAGGTCCGAAAAAAGCCAGTGGGTGATCGATTGGGGCAATCGAGCCGGTTGGTGGAAACGTTATGAGTTCCTTCTTTCGTTCCGTCCATCCTCCCGGTGCCCGGCAAGTATCCTGGCGATGTCCTGGCTGTCCTGCGGTGCGCGTTGCCTCCTTCCCCCTTCCGCGCCTCCTCGACCCGCAAAGGGCTATATTGCGAGGATACTACGACCATAACGTAGCCATACCGTAGCTAGACAAAGCTGCCGACCATAAAAGTGTCCACCCTGATGCTCGATGCTTGGTTTATGGCCACCGTGCCAGGAACACCCGGGGGAACGAGCAGGTAATCGCCAAGGACTCCCTCGTTCCTCGGCTTCTTCGGGTGTCGTCCTTCCTTCTTCCTTCACGACTCGCCTCGGTTCTCGCCTTTCTTCTCGTTTTCCTGCCTCGCGTCGTCTCCTCACCTTAGCTTTTTTCTCCCCCCGGGTTTGCCAGTCTTCGTTGCTCCAGAGTGTGACGACAGGACACGCCACGCCTACGAGCCCTCGGGTCCTGACTAATTGCCGTTAATCCTGCGCGATGGATTGTTCCTCCGTCGTCACTTTCGTGCGGAATTCGTGCCCGGCGATTTTACCAGCCGATACGAGAATGTTTCGTGGCTTACAGGTGACGAACCGCACGAGGAGCTCTTTGTAAAAACGCACCTATTGCTAATTTATTCGTGTTTTCGCTCTAAACTTACGTAATGACGACAGGTCTTTGTTTTCGGTTATTAGGCTGGGCCAGTGGTTCTTCAACACTGTACCGTGGATACTTTTAGAGTTTACATTTGTTGTAAATATAAATTTATCGGGACGCCGTATAGGAAAACACTTTTCAAACTACGTACTTTACAACTGACTTTATTTCTCTCTTATTCTCTTTTGTTCAGTATTCTTCTGTATTCTTTCGCAATCCTCTACAATCTTCCGAATTCTTCTACCGTTGTTCGGCATTTCGCCTGTTTATAAACACTCTCTCCCTCTCTCTCATCCGCACTTGTCTCATTCGCTCAACTTCACATTCATACATTGCACGGCTAATTTAAACAGTCTACACATTGCACTAGTGATTAGTGAAATTGTAGACTGTTTAAATTAGCCGCGTATTGTATGAATGTGAAGTTGAGCGAATGAGACGAGTGCAGACGAGAGATAGGGAGAAAATGTATATAAACAAGCGAAATGCTGAGCAACGGCAGAATAAGGCGGAATAAGAATAAGAAAGAGGCAGAATGAGGCTAAGAATAAGAAAAGAAAGGAAATAAAGTCAATTTGTAACGTACGTAATTTGGAAAGAGTTTTCTATACCCATCGCGATAAATTTATAAGTACAACAAAATACTCAGCGGTTTCCAACAAAATATATATTTAAACTTTCGCCACGCGGTTCGACGTACAGAGAGATCTTACGTAGAAAAAAGAAGAAGGAAAACGCTAGTAAACACTCTAATTTGCGTACAGATGGTATGATTGCTACCATTGCTACCTTCGTGATTAGGCTACCTAATAGATACGACTACACTGTGTCATATAAATAAGTAAATAATAATGCTATCCATATAAATAAGTAAAAAAATTGAATATTTTAAATATAGCTTTATATAGTTACTATTTCATGAATAAACTGAACTTTTGGTTGCTTTTAAATTATATTATATTTTGATTTCGTTTACATACAAGTTTGAAATCGCATCAACTGGTAATAGCTACTAACAATCTATTATAAGTTGTCGTCAAATTTTGATTAATAAATTGGTATTATGAAAGGATTATGATCATCAATTGATAAATGAAATTGCATATAATGACAGTAGAGTTTGTTTATGCTCCATTGAAGTATTAGGTTGTCCCAAAAGTTTCTTTCGTAATTTGCACTCAATTATTTTGTGCGGTAGTGTTTATATAAATAGACAATCTAATTTCTTAGATGTTGATGTTGTAACAGTAATGGAGCAAAATGAATCGTACACAATTCAATAATATAACATTAGACATAAAATATTGTGTATGTATTACTTATTAATAAAACGAAAGAAATTTTTGGGACAACCTAATATTAATTTCTAGTCTTTTCCGAACTTTTCTATCTAAACAATCCCATGATTTCTTAATGAGATTTAAATCAAGAGATAGGCGCGTCCGTTCCGTTATTTTCACTTCGGAAGAATCTTTTGTTTGTTGTAGATAATTTTGGTACTATGCTTGCATCGTCCTTCATGAAGGTAAATTTATGATAAATAATTCGCCTATTAGAAGAAATGGCAATGTTTTGCAGTATAATTAAATATTCTTCATTCCTTAAAATGTCTTGAATTTTCAACAAATCTCTTGTTGTATTATTAACAAAGCAACCACATGCCATAACAGACGATTTTCCATGTTTGACGGTGGGAATTATACAAGAGATATGTACATAGGTAAATACTTTTAAAAAGCGTCGTAAAGTTATTCGTTTTTAATTACTTAATACTTCACTAGCCTGAGTTGGAAAGTATATTATCAATCACTGATGTGTTAACTAGCTGTCATAATTAACGAAAATGCGCTATTTATGTATCAATGCATTTTCACAACTCACGTCCCCAATTGCAGATTATGGAATATTATATATGGATTACAAAATACATGAGGTTTAAAAGGACTAAAGTTAACAAATGTTATCAATTACTATAACGTCCCTTATATTATAGACAAAAATACATTTCACTTGTTCCAAACAATTATTCATTATTTATTAATTATTATTAGGTCTACGTGGGCATAAAATGCTGAAATACAGTCAGTGTAAAAAGTATTCATACAGCAACTAATTTAAAATAAAATTAATAAGAAAGGAAATAAGAGGTTAATATTAAAAATAATAAACTTTAATTTACGCAAATTCTACTCTAAAAATATCTGGGAATGTTGGTTAATTATTTCTTCCCCTAAAATTTATTAATAAAATAAATGTATGAAGTTTTATTGTGAATTGGTTCCTGTACGAATACTTATTACCTAATACTTAAAACATTAATATACTTAAAGCCTCGGTTATTGCACGAGAGCTCTGTCCATTCTATAGTATCGATGATGGAGGGGATGATCACTAAGCAACAAGTAAGGTTGAGGTAGTAGAGGGTTAGTGTTGTGGAGTACTATTCATTGGATCGGTCACCTTGATTATTGCAAGAACTTTCAACCCCAATTTCCTGCAGTAATCAAGGTTCTACTGTATTCAGAAGTTTCGCTACGTTCAGCCCAAGAGGTTCCTCTACTCGTTCAACGAAATCGATTTCTTTTTCTTTGCATTCTCTTCAAGTTTTACTTGCCGTAAATACGCTTCCATATGATTACGGCGAATAAATCATAAATTTCCAGTCTCTACGAAGCTAGACGAAGTTTCTATCCTTAGAACGGAAACATTTTCAAATTCTGTAACGATGGAGAATTTACCACGTGTACATTCGTTAACGTACAGAAACGAATATTAACAAACGAAACTTAAGACAGACGACAATGCTAATTGGCGTCATACGTGCATATTTAAGCAAACTACATCTCCAAATGATGTCATCCACAGCGAACGTGTTAAAGTGGAGTAGAGTCATAATGGAATAAGATGCTAATGAAAATTATGTCATTTGTCAGAGACCATGTTAATGTAGAAGTATATGATAATATTTGATCTTCTATATTAAAGTAGTATTTTTATTATTCTAGAATTGTAGAGTTACAGGGCGCTATTTCTAAAATCCTATGGTCTAAATTTCTATAATAATTACACCCTCTGGAACGTTATTACAAATACTCCCTTAATTTTATACATTTTGTCCAGTAAAATACAAGAAGCCCAGAATTCCACTTTATCCGACGCACAAAAGAATGGCAATTATAGCAAACAATGGAGTCGGAAAACTGTTAGCTGCACGAGGCAAAGTTACTCGACTTATGCAACGGAATGCCATCGAAACAGGCTCGCCGATTCTCTGGATCGTTAAAAATGGACGACAATTCTCGAAGGTCGAGGAACTGTCCTTTACAGTAGCAGTGAAATTTGGCTAAACGTGTATCAGCGACCGGATAGAAGAAAGGGCTCTGAGACAAATGGGTGTCCAACCTCGTTGTCCAAAACATCCTCCGGTGGTCTTTGTTGGTCCGACAGCCTGGAAGTCGATTGGCTGTCGATGGGCGTTCTGTGTCTTCTGTGTCTGAAAAACCGCAGCGATACTTAGCCGCCCATGAAAACTGCCAAAGACAATGGGCAGGGTTAACGAGAGGATGAGTGTTTTCCGCAAAGCGGCAGAAACGGACCTCTCCGACGACAGGGGTTCACAACTTCGTGATGCATCGTAACACCGAGTGAACGTGAATTTTCGGATCAAGTGTAAGACGATATTTTAATTTTTATTTCTTTTTATGGTTGTAAGAACAAATACCTCTTCAGGGAAGAATCTTTTAGAGTGAAAGAAGATTGATTTAACTTTTTATTTGATTATGTTTTTTTCATTTTATTTTGATATTAATTCAATAACTAAAAACAAACATTGGCAAAACTAATAAATAATAAGTATACAAAAAATAATGTGTACATATGGCCGTTGAGGGTTATTAGTAAATTATGAATGAAAAAATTTAATACATTTAGGGCATACCGGTTTTTTACATTTTTTACAAATACAACGACTTCGTAACCTGGTTCCTCCTCATCGAATCATTAAAACTGACTATAATATACACACCTGGTAGTTTATTCATCAAATATTAACGAAATTCTTCAAATAATCACAAAACCTTACACATGAGAGATAATGTTACAATGTTCACAAGGCAGATTATCAGATTAAACAAAACGCTGTCAGCGCTACTATATGACGAGCTTTTATTTTTATTTTTAAAAGACTCGGTATAGATAGTTCTCCGACAGATTTTTAATTTGTTACACTTGAAATTAATTGAATTTCAAAGAACTAAATGTGCACATATGTGTCAGGGTCCCTGAAAAGATTAACTTGTACCTTTGCGTGGATGAATTCAGGACACCGAAACAAAAAAAGAATTCCTCTAGAAATATGTTCGCAAACGTTTCGTTCAAGAGCTATTTACTTCTGAAGTTATTCTATTAAGAAGTAGGAATAAATTATTTCGAAATAATAAATTTATCTTTATTGTTTTTTAATACTGCTGATAATAATCGAATCATTCTGGGGATATCGATACATGAAATTATGCAAAGAAATGTTCGGCTTAACACAAAATCTTGACTAAATAATGCCATGAACCCAAAATTGTGATGCAGAGTTCAGAGCAGAGTTTCCGGAAAGTTCCCTTCAGGGTTCACTTAAAACATCGCCGTACTTCATTGCACTGTTTAAATTTCCCAGAATTGAATGTCCCTCGTGTAAAATCGTACGAGTAGAGAAAAGCGGTGAATGGGGCTTGTCAGAATTGAGAAGCGACGCAGTCGCGAGCAGGAAATCGACGATATAGATACGAAAGATCCTCGAAATTGCGGAGTATCGGCTAGCAGAGATACGGCGCACGCTCGCTGGGAAATAGGAACAGTTTACGTCAGTTTCAGAACGAGATACGAGGACCCAGCCCCGCCGACTGGTTTGTAACGCGCGATCAGAATCGAGCGGGCTCGTTATCGTGGACGTTCGCGTTTTTCATTCGAAATTCTGTTTTCCGCTTGAATACGGTATCGACGGCAGGCGTCCATCGGACGATCGCGGTTCCTCGCGGAAAACGGCAATGATTTCCTGGAGACTTTCAATGGAGCTCGTGGACATGACAAGTGGAAGGCTTCGAAAATATCACCGATGCCAAAAACTTATTAAATTAACCCTTTGCGCTCGTGTGGCGCCTCTAGGGCGACATATATAATTTAAAAGTGATTTTTTTGAACGTATAATATCAATTTTATTTATTTCAGAATACAGCTAATTATTATTTGAAATAATAATACATTGAGCCACGAATGTTTGTAGTTGTTTCTTTTCGAAGTAGAGTTTTTGATTTTACAGAAATTTATTATAAAAATGGACTGGACATGATTCTATAGAAAAATGTCTCGAGTGCAAAGGGTTAATATTAATCCTTTGCGCTCGACGATATTTTCACTCGATAAGGAGATGCTTTTTGCCGTCTTTCGTTGTTTTAAAACTTCGCATCCTTACCTGAAGACAATAAAACAATATTTTATTTTGGTCTCTTTTCACACTTATAGGGCGAAAGCATCTCTTGAGGTTCATACGAAGAGGTACGGATGTACATTTTTCCTTTCGAATGACTTCCATGAAATTTGGTATACAGGTGTTTTCCGCTGATGCTAAATCTAAAGTGAAAATTTAGAACTTCAGCATGGCAAAACAAAACACAATTTGTGACACGATGTGGTTGAAAGTTTTGAGATTGTTGATTACGAATCTGAACTTAAAATTCGATAAGTAAAAATATTAAACGTACTGCTGTATCCTTAAAATAAGAGAGGGAACAAGTAAATCAATTTATTGATATATATTACACTCTATTTCAATACTTATCAACCAAAAATTATAGCAAACCATTGTTAATAATTGAGTAATTTTTAATTTGAAATACATGAGTCAAATTGACTATCGTGACAGTTCTACTGCTAAATGGCACTATTATAAACACAGTTGCTATTGATCTTGATAGAATTAAATTTGTTACAATTCGGAAACCTATCGTCCAAGATGGAAAGTGAAATACAAGAATTGTTATTGTTATGGTTAAATTTGTCTCGATTCGAAAACCTATCGTCCAAGATGACCAGCGATCCGTCGAATCGACCAGCGAGGCCTCTCGAATGGAAAAAGCTTTCAGTTAGGATTCCAGCGCGGAGAATTCCACCCCTCGAGACCGTAAACCCATCCTCTTGGTCAAGTCGCCGAGCACCGGTCCGCCAAGTCCGTCCCGGAGGCTGGTCGTGGTCAACTTCCGGCGATCGATACTCGGAGTGGCCCGTGCACACGGGGACAGAGGGAACCGTGGACCAAAAGAGACCGAGACCGAGACAGAGACTCGGAGAGAGAGAGAGAGAGAGAGAGAGAGGGGGGGGGAGGGAGAGAGAGAGAAAGAGAGATGAAGAGAGAGCGCGAGAGGTAGAGAGCGATGGTCGCGTAATTTTACGCGGTCCATTGTATCGCGACGAATCAGATAGAGGCTACTGCTCGACGCTAACAATTCACCAGGACGGGAAAGTGTCCTCGTCTGGCTCCTCGGTTCCTCTCTGAAAGCATCGTGTTCCTGGCCAGGGCTCCCATCCGGCGTCGTCCTCTCTCAGACGACTCGCGCTCGCACGCACGCGAAATTATCTGTTGGCGGAATCGTTCAAATCGGTCCACGACGCCGGATGGACATCGAAAAGTTTACGCTCGTCGGTATCAGTAGCTCGATAACGTGGGTTCTGGCTCATAGTTCTGGATCATGGACGGGGGGATGGGCCGGGAAAGGAACTCCGAACGACGACAACTCGGTTGTCGGTGCCTTGGGTTGATTTGGTTCTACGCCCGAACGATGTTCCAGAGACGAAATGACGATCTCATTGGAGCACGTATTTGTTTTGGTAGCTTTAATAAGGGTACTTTAGGGGGTGCATAGCGTGCGCGTGCGCTCTCTCTCTCTCTCTCTCTCTCTCTCTCTTTTGCGTTTTTTGGTTTATAGAGAGTAATTGTAAGATAAGGATAGAATAAGATACGATAAGGGTAATTTAAGGTTAGAGTAAGAATAAGGTGTAAAGAATTTGTAAACGGAAGTGGGGCCATGCAAACCCCTTGGGGATGCATTAAATAAATACATACATACATAGATAAGGGTACTTTCATGATAGAAACGTAAATATTTTAACATATTTCTGAAAAATGTGTTTATAACAAAATAATTTGTTACACAATAAAGAGATATACAATACAATATATTTCTGAACAGTGATAAACCTTGAAATGCTGATGATAATGATATGTAGGGTGTCTCGGCAGTAGTGTAACTTAGCAGTGGGCGATTCATTGTGAAAAATTAGGTCGAATGTGAGTGTAAAAAATGAATTGAAAGCAAGATACAAGTCTATAGAAGTGAACAAAGGAACCAGTTACAGTAAATGCGATAATGTAATAGAAGTTCGATTTAGTAAGATAGCGATGAAGATTATAATACAAAAAAGGAGGAAAAAGAACTAATTATGTAAGTGAAGTGCTTAATACCTAGTTGCTACGTACGCATTTTATTTTAAAACCTAGAAGTTAGTAATGAGAAAAATAAGGAGAATAAGAAGTAGTTCTATTGCTATTTTTTCAAATCATCTTCTTCGTTACTTTTGCACTATACTTTTGATCGCGATTTTATGAAGTTGATCTTAATCTCTAATTTTATAATTTGGACGTCGACACTTTTTGCAGTCGTATGATTAATACTATTCTTATTAGGTACCTGTTTCGAATACATTTCATTAAAATAAAGCTATTGTAGCAGACATCCCAAACTTTATTCTCTTTCTATTACTTCCTACTTTAATCGAAATGGTTTAAAAACGTCACGAGTTATGGTATTGATCACCTTTAGCGTCTATGTAGATCATACTATCATACTATTATTGAATATCATTAATACAAACGGCGGTTTTCGGATATAAGCCGTGTCCATTGGATAAGGTACTAAGACGTTTCGTCAGCGTTACAGTTAGTTACTTTAGCATCTAGTATTTCTACTTTAGGATTATTTTATCATTACTTTAGTTACTTTAGCATTAGCATCTAGTAGTAGAGTATCTAGATCATACTATCATACTACCATTGAATATCGTTAATACAAACAGAGGTTTTCGGATATAAGCCGTGTCCATTGGATAAGGTACTACGACGTTTCGTCAGCGTTACAGTTAGTTACTTTAGCGGTGAAATGACATACTGATATTGACGTGCGGCGCGTAGCGAGAATCATTTTAAGGTATCTGTGCTCGTGTCGCGGTTCAATGATTACCAATCACCGAGCACATGGCACGGTTCACTGGTCACCAATAGAAGTTTGTTCAACCGAACAATCAAAAAACTGGGAGGAGCACGTTCCAGATAGAATTCAAATTATATCCTATGTCTCTATTGTTGATGTTAGGATGTTTCAAGGTGTCCAAAGATTCCCGGTATTTTCTTGGACAATATCCTTTGAATTTGGTTATAAATCTTGTTTTGTCAAAAACTATTTGATTTATTCCAGTTCTTTTGTCGTAGTCGTTCTATCCTTCTCAGTACTTGGAGACACCCATTACTGTGGAATAAAATACTCTTTTCTTACCGATTAAAGGACGCACAAACGACATCGGGGAATATACTCTTTGTTAAAGAAGACAGTGTTTCGTTCAACGGGTCTCGATTTGTCTCACAAATCTCTGAATATTGCCGATCGGGGCCGAAAAACCGTAGCGCAGCGACCAAATTAAAAAACATGCCACTCACTGGAACAAAAGCGGCGGGATGCCGACTCGATCGCGTAGGATCGGTACGCGACAAAGCACGTTGGTTGCGAAAAAAAAAGACGTAAACGAATCGAAACAAAACCGTTTCCCACAGTCGGCGGGGCAGAGCGAACCGTCGAGCACGCGTCATTTTTACGGTGGCGATGTCGATCGAAGTTACGACCGTGGAAGAATCGAGCTTGGCCGGACGTGAAAACGTACTTCGATAACGAGCCATGGGGACACGATAACTGGTCCGCGGGGCCTGTAAACCACCGCAAACGGATACCAATAACTATAGTCGTACAGTAGGAATAGTCGTGAGCCCTGTCTCATGGTTTTGGAATCATGGACGATGGAGGAAGTTCCGAACGTCGTTTTTACATCGTGTGGTCTAAAAGAAGTGCATGGTTCTGGTAACTGTACGGTATTTTCCCTTTAATGTAATTCTGTGTATAAAGTTATACGAAATTTACACTTGAATGCAAGTCAGCATGCATAAAATGTAAAGAGTTAAAACTGTATTAATTCTTAAATAGAATACAATTTTGTACGATATCCTAAAAAGAAGTTATTTATGGATACTTCAAATATGATTTAACTACTGTGTGAATCGATTCGTGTTATCTAATTACGTCGTCTTGCAATTACCTCCGGCGTGGGAACGGAATATTTCTATCGGGCGCAATCTCGTCGATGTTTGCGCAAACATTCCGCTTCTGTGAGCGAACCGAGCGAACTCCGGAAATGCGAGAATAATTCTCCGGCACAGGAGCAGCTGTTTGCTGATCGAAATCGCCAGCGAAGCCCACAGCTCGAGCTATCTGAACCTATTCGCGACATCAATCGCGCAGAATAACGCCTGGTAACGAGCGTTCCAATCGCGTTTCCCGTTCAAACATGGCAGAGATTTTCTTCCTAGCCTGTAATCGACAACACGCCCAGCGAAATTTTTCTGTCGATGTCTGATTTTTCTGCATTTGCTTCAAGTTCAACATCTTAAATACATTATTGCTGTGTTAAATGAAACAATACGTTAACTATCAAAGTGAAATTTTCTACGAGGCAAAATTTGTTTTTAAACAATTGAAATCTACGTTATCTAATATTTTCCGTGATACTTATTTCTGTAACCTGGCTGAAATTTATGAATGCTATTCAGATTCATTTTATTTTACATTTTACTTTGAGAATTAATTTTTGTATCTTTGTTTTCCCTAGTGTTTTTTGTTGCAAGTTGCTTGTATTATTATTTACCATTTACTCTATCATTCTTATTATTTACTGTAATACTTCGATCGTATTTTGTTACGCTTCTTAGTTCACGCTTTCTTCGTTAACTTTTTGTCTATGTTACGTTTTCATCGTTCTACATAAAGAAGTATTAAGTTAAAGTGGTAAGAAAGTAACTAGTTGTAGAGGATACTCAGACGCCTCTCCATTACTTTCTACACATTTTACACAACGCTTTTTAATTATTTTCATTACTGAATTAAGGTGATGTCTACTTATTTTTTGCACACTGCACTTTCATCTATTGCTTTCCGTGTCCTTACATGTAAAATAAGATATTATAAGAAGTTCTATAATTTACGTAGAGCATTTCAAAGAACGGATAAGACAAATTCTAGACTGCGGATGTTTATGCAAATTCATATTTTTATATACACAGATGAAGTACAGAAACGCAAATTAAAGTACTTTTTGCCTTCCAAATGTCATAACGCGTATCTTGTTTTTTTTTTCATATTTTATATGTTTACACTAATGAATACATCGTAATATATTCCTATGTATTCACACTTGTCATAAATGCATAAATATCCACAATCTAACAATAACAGTAAGTAGAAATAACCTTAATTCAGTAATAAAAATAGCTACAAAAAGCGTTGTATAAATATGTAAAATGTATTGAAGAAGTGAAATGTAATCCAGCATCTTCTTCAATAGCGACAATTATTTACATAAAAATTACAGTCTCCAATACTGATGAATTCTGAGTATACTAATTACTGAAGATAGAAACACTTATCTTTCCACGAGAAAAGAATTTTTGTTCGACCAACAAGCTTCAAGTACTCTCAATGCTGAACGTCCTGGGGGCAGAAACCCAGAAGACCATAGTCGCGAGGCGCGGTAAAAGTTTCTTTACATTGTGGCAACCGACACGCTGAAGTAGGAACGCGAAACAAATTTCTCGGCGGTCAGGCTTGCGAATATCCCCTTACGGATCGGTTCCAGGAAGCGTTCGTTTCGCGAAAACGTCACCCGTTCGCGTCGTTTTCGTGTCGCGCGACTGTTGCACGTGCGCCGCCGCCACATTCTGCATCCTCGCTCGAGTTGCACCGCGCGTCACTGGACGCCACAATGCACACCGCTTTGCATTCCGGAAAATCTCTCGTCTTTCTGGGCCGGCGGTATTTCTAGAATAACCGTGAAACGCCTCGGGTACGAACGATATCGCGACGTGTCAGCATTTCGCGCGAATGCGGTCGACTGGTTGCCGAATATGCAGGGTGTTTCTCTACAGCTGACATCCTTTCACAGATTTACTCTACGGGCCATTATAAGACGAAAATAAAGAATTACGAAATCAAGGGGTTAATCTTTTATGTTTAGCAGTTTGTAGGGTTTTTTATGATTTTCTTTCCAGCCAAAGTAATTGACGGAAACTTTTGAATGTGTTACGCGTATTTATACATGTATACATACATATACAAGATCCTGTTAACATTTTCGCTGCGGACGAGAATAAATAGCCGTTCGCTGGGAGCTGCAATTATATTTGTTTTAATGAAAAATTCCTTTCAAATGTTCTAATATGATTATTTTGAAAAACATATATTTGTGGTAACTTATTTTATATATAATATGATTACTGAACAAAAAAAATGATAACTGAAAAATAATAAAAACAACCATATATTCTCAGTTGGACGCACATGTGCGTCATTCGCAGCGAAAGTGTTAAATTTACGACTGCCTTGCTCAATTTGTTTCGGTGTGGCGTAAAATATTTCGTATCAGTTGAAATGGCTGAAAAAGAAACGCAAGCATTGTCAACAACGATATATCGTTGTTCGGCACGATAAGGTTTAAATGAAACTACTTTTTTCTTGAAACGTAGTCATCAGAGAGAAATAAACGGATTCAAGACATTTATACGAAGATTAGTTTACAGCAAAACAATTGGGGAAATAGTCATAATGCTGAGAGTTGGAACACGAAAGTTACATTCGTAAATTCAGGCACATAAGGAAGACGCGGGGTGTTGGTAAATACGTACTAAAGACTACCGCCAGAGAAAGTTCGTGGGTCAGTTCAGCATGTGACGTCGTCCTTGAGGAACTAACCGTTAAGGAAACCTTGAAAATCTCCCCAAATAGTTTCCTCGACACACTTTGGAAAATATTGTCTCGAGTGCTTTCGTCAATCTGTTAATGGTTCTGGGGTTAGTACCCGTTCATCTTTTTATTGCCCGTAGTGGTAGAAAGTGTTCCCATGCGAACCACCTGGAGAGGTAAATACACTCGTGGTGAGACAAAATGAAGAAAAATTTCGTCACATGCGTTCGGTATGCTAACCAGATGTATCGCCGACCCTAGTGGCTACGGTTATTCTGCAAGCGTGAAAAGGGTACCAAACAACTATAATAAAATTGTACTCAAGCATAAATTTAATGGAGGGTTGTTTTAGCTTGGCATCGTTGATACGTAGTTGAAGTTATTTTGGCTTATTTTATTTAACAACTTCACTGTACACAAAAACGTTAGGTTTTATGGGTGCAAGGCGAAGGATGAAGTTCTGCGATCAAGGCGTGTTTTATAACCTAACACAGAGTTAGTACACCGACATCGTATAAAGGACTATTCTTGTGTAAGCCCTTGTAAAAATCAATTTTCTCTTGTATATTCTTAAAGGACTCTTAAAATGAATGAAGTTCTAGCTGTTTAGAGGGGGAGACGTTCATTGTACACGTTAATTGTAGAATATGTTCAACATAAATTATGTACACTTTACATATGTTTTCTATATTACTGGACGCTATAAATGCATAAAATCCGCAGTCTAGTCAGAAGTTATAACTAAACTGCGGATTTTACGCATTTATGACACAAGCAAATACGACAAACGATGCTAAATATAACCAAAAGGTATATGCACCTATATAAAATGAAATAGTAATGTTATTGTATTAATTAATAGAATATATTCTACATTCGTTATGCATAATTTTTGTTTTCCACATCGGTGTATGCCATAAATGCACAAAATCCGCAGTATAGTTAAAATAGTTAAGAGTCCTTGCTTGTGATAATTATACAGACATTGTGATCTTCTATTGTGACCAAAAGGACCAGACGACAGCAGCAACAATCACTTGCGTACAACGTGCAAAGGGTTACTTTCAGAGTTTCCAAATTTGTCGAAGCAGAGATGTCCTATCTAGTCGATGAACCAGCAATCGAATCGGTTCCCGCCAAATTTCGTCGCTTCGTCCACGCGCAGCACGCGACATTCCATGCTCGCGGGGCATGGTTGCGAACTCACACAGGCATCTAGCTCCGAGAAATCGTAACTTGGCGTGTTTATCACCGGCAAGCCGTGCACGGCCGGCGGCGTTAGCGCGAAGAACGACTTCTTGCGTGGGGCGTTAAAATCATATGGGGACCTTTTTTTTAAAAGTCCTCGCGACCACAGGAACCTCCCGTTCTTGCCCCCTCTGTAGACTATTCTTTTCAACCACCCACGTCATCGCGAGGTTCGCAGAAAATCGTGTCACGGTTATGTCTCTTCCACCCTCCTCGTAAACCTATGGTAATTAAGGAGGCAATTTCAGATAAAAAAATCGAGACGTTTCCTGTTTACATTTTCATAAGGATGAATTTTATAACTAGAGGCAGGCATTCGTAGAAAAGAAGATACTGGATTGCATTGATAAAAAGATGTTTTTAACGATATAACGATTGGCTATAAAGACTGTTTGTATGTAAGGGTGTAAATTAAAATTAGAAGAGGATATACATAACCAGTAAGCGAAATAGGTTCTGATCAAGAAGAACTAGATGGGAAGAATTATTGATAATATGAATAATTCACGATTTCTAAGAATGCACGGCTTGTATGTATAGGTGCTTATTTTTGTTTAGATTTAAGTATCCCTTGTTACGCGCAAAACTGACCATGATTACAGCATCATAATAGTTCCCGACCCATGCTGATGTATAGAACGTGGCAGTATTAAAAGAGAAAGAAAAATTTTAAATCTCATACGTAGTAGAATCCTAAAGTCAAAAGCCGACAATCCATTACTGTTTATTAATATTTAATTGCAAATTTCCCACGAATGCGTTTATTATAATTGCTTTTCATGTTCAGGAATATTACTTTCTCAAAAAACATTGGAATAACAATCTGAAACTTCGCGATACAATTAAAATTAATGTCTTCGAATTAATTAAACATTTATAATGTATACACTAACGTTTATTATAGTATTCGCTAAATATTAAACTCTTCTTCGACAGGTATGACGAAATCGTCACAGGTCTTAAAAGGGGCGAGGATTCAGTCTTCGCGGATCCCTCAGTCGATATAGATTTTGACTTCCTAGATCTTGACGATCTAGATTTTCATTTTTGTCTAATACTAATATTTTTCTAATTCTTCTAACTAAGTGTTCAGCTTTTTAATGGATCGGTACACGTCACAAACGATTTCGATGACATTGGGTCAATATAATTGCATATCGGGACAGTAAAAACAATGAAAACGGAAATAGAATCAGCACACGATGATATACTGTCATTTATAATAGAATTTTTACACAGTTTCGCAGTAGGAACAAATAATAATCCATAGTTCGAATCGATGAATAAGTTCAGCATCTATATTGATTGTATGGACTCAACGCGTGTAATAATACTAATGGTTACTTACCCACATAATGAATCCATAAATAAATATCAAATTCACGCAAACCTTCTTTATGAAACTTGAGTATGTCTCTGAAACAAAAGTTCGATTCCTATAATTGTATCATGTCGAACTGCCGATGCGATTTCGAAGAAAGGCTGCGATAAATTTTCTAGAGGAAAATAACAGGGGTGGGTAGATCGACACGGAGTGGAAGGTGTGGCGATTAAAAACTCGGGGATAATTTCAACGAAATTCAGCGGAAAGGCCAAGGGCGAACGGGACGAAGTAAGGACTCTTTCCTATCGCGTCCTTCTCAACCTTCTCCGTTCGTATCCTCAAGGAGGGCCAAGAGTTCGCGGTGGGGCCGTTCATCAGCGGCAACTTGTCACGCCGCTGGGCATCGGACATAAATTCCACTCCGTAATGTGACAGGTCCTCGCTCCTACCCCCGAGAAAACCATTCTACGGCACTGCGCTACTATACACCGGGTGTCTTGGAATTTTTTCATCTACTAGGTTCAGGACTATCTAGTCGGATCAGCAACGCGATCGATCAAAGTTTCTAGAAGAGAAAAGAATAGGATGGAAGGGAAATTTCAAAGTTGGCCATTTTTTCAAGTAAATACTATTTATTATTCAATTTTATAAACGGAAGTAACTTGTTTATGCACAAAAGACGTAAGATTGCAAGGGTGTTTCGGACTTTTTTCCTCTATACGATTCAGGAATATTTTATACACAATCAGCAACGCGATTGATCAAAGTTTCTCGAAAAGAAAGAAACTTCGAAGAAATTTTAAGTTTGACTATTTCTCCAAATAAGTACTATTTATTATTTACTTTTAGATACGAGAATGACATACATATTAATGTATAGAGGATGTAAGATTGCATGTTGTCCTAGAACTATGTCCTCCACTCGGTTGAAGAACATTTAACCGGTCTAGTAGCGTGATCAATCAAAGTTTCTAGAAGAGAAAGGAACTCATTTTCAGGGTAGAAGGGAAATTCCAAGCTTGACCATTTTTTCAAATGACTATTATTTATTATTCACTTCTATGAATGAGAATACCTCATATACAGAGGATGCAAGATTGCGAGGGTGTTATACATGTATAGTGATATACCTCTGCGTAATAGTTATAGTTCTAGCCTACTAGGTGAACCTGTTCATAGATTAGCCAGTCTCGCATTATTACGAGAATTCCACACAACTATATGAACTTTAATAGGAACTCATCTTCTTGTCTCAGTATTCATTTCTGTCTACCAAACAATGCTATACAAGAAATTAGATCAATGCCAACTCTTTACAATAGTTCTTTTAAAATAATCCATCATTTCGGAGGTTATTATGTGTCGAATATGAAAGTACAAGTTTTTAATCCTTCAAAATGAGTGAATTTATTTTTGACAATATAAAAAGAATATAAGCCGAAAAATTAAATTTTAATTTTTAACACAACTTGAAGGAACAGTTTCCATTGACTTAAGTGAATTGGTTTTTACATACCTACAGTGTTATCGATAATATCACATCTTAAAGCTTAGAAGATATAGATGTTGAGTTGGAGTACACTAACAATTACTTTTCATTTTTTTTTTTAAATATACACAAGCTACAGATATAATTTAGAACCTAAAGAGGACCAAGAAATGGGAACTGAAACCTAATTGAATTAAATAATGATTAATATGATTTTAATGGAACTGACTCTGCTTGATGTACATGCATAACCAACAAAGAAAAAAATTATTTATTCAATTACAGTAACAGAATACACTAGTTGACTGTGAAACTTTGATTAATATTCAGATATAACATAATTAAAGAATTTATACAACATTTGTACAGTGTAATGTAGATTATAAGACTAAATCAATATAGCTACAAAATGGAGAACTAAATATATCATAATTGTGATAACGAAAATCATATGTGTTGCTGTCTAATACCAACTCATTAATCGATATACTTATATTATGTATAACCGATTCAACTAATTCAAACAGAGCGAACAAATTTATTCTTTACAATTCTTTATCGTTAAAATTCGATAAGACCACTGGTTTTTAATATTTTATTAGCGGGTTTGCCGTGGAAATTTTTCACGATGGATCTCTGGCGAGCAATATTTCCCTAACAGGAGCATCGTCTTTGAATCAGGAACGTCAGGATACCTTGTAGACGGATAATGTCGTCGACAGAGTTTCCAGCTGGAAAGATAGATCAGAGACCGACCGGGTAGCTCGTTGTGGCGCTTCCTCCTTTCCGCCGGAACTCGATAGCAATCGGATAGCCACTGTAGTGTCCGGTGGACACACAAACACGTGCCCATTTTGATATAAATCAGACGCGCGCATTGGTAGCGCGTACACCAAATCAGGCGCGAACACCTCTATACTTGAGACGTAACAATTTAATATTCGAGTACTTTATTGTTATTTTAGTAATCGTATGTTTCAGCGTAATAATATAATCGTTCGAATATTGATTTCCGAATAAGAATGTATTTATACATTTGCATTAAAAAAATATATATGTTCACGTTGATCTAATTTATAAATGAAGCTTTCGTAATGAGTGGAATAGATGAATCTTAAATGAATAAATGAATCGATGAATAGATGTTTTTGGAAGAAGATCTTTAATTGACATGCACGTAATATGAAATGTATATAAATGCAACACATAAATCAAGTAAAGTTTAAGAGAAAATAATAAACTTCTAAATAACTTCATTTATAGTGCATATTATACTATTCAAACACTACGAATTTCCGAATAGTTAATCGATGACAGTTTTAATCTGTCTAAATTATTAACAATGTTGAGATTGAGATAGTTGTCTCATCTTTGAAGTAAATGGTATCATGAATTTTGTTAATAAAACAAGTAGTGGAGCACAGTATGACTGGAATATATTTATTATAACGCATAGTTACTCTTTTATTGATTTTTTATAGATAAAATCCTTTTGCTCATTCCCGGAGAAATTATTATACACATGTTCCCTTGTGATATGTCGATAAAGTGTCTCTATATTAATACAACTACGAAATGGCTTTTAAAATATTTATGTAACACTACCATACAAATGTTGTGCACATAGTTATTCGAGTACACGAGAACCACCACAAGTAAATAAAGCTTAATATTAAGTTACTTATTTTACACGTACGATTTTCACAATTTTATTTCAATAATGAACTAATATTAATTAATTTCATTCCATCATACATATACGTATATAATTACCTTCAAAATTCTTTAAATGATGAAAGAATTTTATTAAAATGAGATGTTTCATAAGATTCATTTCATTGCTAAATCTTAATATGGTACTTATTTGACACATGTATTCATTACGTTCCTAGATATACCAGTGAAAACTTTAAAGTTAAAGTAATTCTTCGTGTTGAGACCAACAGTAGAGAGTCTCTGTTATTGTGCTCTTTGCAGTTGGAGCCATTTGGTTAGAGAATGTGCAAGCATAATGTAACTTATAAAGCATGTAATTTACTATAATTAATATAATATATAAATTTTATATACTTGACCTTATATGAATCTTTAGACATTGAGGAACATATTTATGTAAAAAATCAAAATTTTATACTATTCTAATATATGATAATGTGTGACACAGTCATAGATATGCATTGATAGTGTCTGTCTTTTAATTTGCAATCTTAAATTAATACTTGCTTCCTTGTTTATTTTCACAAATTGCACCATGTCACACAAAATATGTTCCCACATTTAACTTTCTTATGCAAATGTTCTTTGCCGCTTTGTTAAGGTGTGGACTAGTCACACATTCTTTTTCCATGTAACACAAACTCATATTTGTTATTATATCTTGATACACGTACAATATTTTGATTTGATTTTTCGTGATATTTGAATAGGAACTGTTAGATGTCTGTTAGGAAGTGGGTGAGTAAGGTCGAGTAAAAAAGCGGATGCAGAGGATTAATTATACGTGTATAGTCATAGTTGAGAATACAAAGAAAAACTTTAACCAAACTAGAAAAAACTAAGGAAAGGCAAAAAGAACCCACCGCCTTCAGCTGTCTATTTCAGCAGGCGCGAAGCTTCGAAAGTAACATGCACAAGAGAGCACTTCTACATATGTCAACAGAAACCTTCAAGAAATCATATACGTTTGCAAATTTTGCGCTCCCATAAGTTTATCCAGTATTAATCACTTATAAACTTTGCCTGGACTTACGACGTTCCCTCAGAAGAAACATCCGAATGCAAGGGGTTCGAATATTAAAAAACAATTACACACGCACGGTACACGTAATGGGAAAGCGAAAATTGCCAAAGCGAGTTTGACATGCTTGTTGCAATGAAATCATAAGAAACGATTTACGTGCGGGGGCGTGCGAAATGTATCCAGGAATCGTGGACACGTGGACGGAAAGGAAGAGGATGTGGGGGAGGGGCTGCATAGAACTCCGGTAGCTCTGGTACCAGGTCGCAAAAGCGACTTAATGTCCCCATTTGTCCTGCGGCTCTCCGGAGGCGATTCATCCTCACCCTTTGTGCGTCCGCAGGACACAGCGTCCCGTATAAGCGACACACCGTATCACCTCCGCCCATTCCGCCGTCGGCCTTTCATCCTGGAAACTGTAACTCGGAAGAAATTAACCGACTGGACGCGCCGTGCTTTTTCGCGACCGTCTGATTTATTCGTCGCGCGTCGTTGCGACGAAAGTATTCGGATACTCGATGAACGTTATTCGCTGCTGCAACTTCTAACACTTGTTGAACAAGAACAGCCGATGGATCTGTTGGAACTCGAAGATTAGGTGATTGGATTGTCATGGATTCATAAATGGTTCGTGAACGGTCATAAATCTTGTATCTCTATCTGGAGATTTTGCAGGTTATCGTATCACGTTCATATATGATTCGTGGTAGCGTTGATAATAGTTAGATATAGGTTAAATGAAAGCGCAAAAGGGGAAATAAGATTATTAATTTTAAAATGATTAAAAGTTAGTAATTTTTTTCTTATTGTAGAAGTTGTGATATTGTTACGTCAAATTTAGTAAACAATGTCTAGAGTTACGACGTCGCTTGAAACTTATTGTTGCATCTTCTAACACTTGTTGAACAAGTACAGACGATGAATCAAGTGAAAACTCACAGATTAGATAGTTAATTTGTCATGAATTTAGCGCTTTACGGGAAGTTACACAGGTTTCTCTCTCTTTAACTTGTTTATCTAATGAGAATAATTAATAATACATAAACTTCTTGTTCCTTCCATTTTAGAATCAGAATGATAAATGACGTGTACGATTTTATTTTTCTAGTTTTGCGCGAGAATATATTTGATATCCTTATAAATGGAATGTTTTGACTAGACTATACGTGAACCTTTTCGAATGAAATTAGAAATAAGCTTGAAAATAATAATACACTAGTACGAAGACAATGTAACATGAGGGAAATAGAACCAAAAATGAGTAATTATTTAAAAAACTTTCATGACGTAGAAAAATAATTTATGTGATGGTAACAATGAAATTATCACTAATATAAGATATTGCTAAAAAGAAAAAGAGCTGATAATGAAAACTTGTCAATATACTATGAAATTTGTCTTCCCTCTATAGAAATTATAGCTTTACAACCTTCATGATGTTTAGCAAAATTTAAATCACGTTATGACATTAGTTAATGAAATAATATGAACGCAGTTACGATATGTCGTTCCATTGTGCGAAAGATTCGATTATCCAGTCATCCTGTCACCAATTTGTTCGAATAATCGAGATCCTACTAAACCACCGTTATCCCTTCAGAAAGGATTGAGGGATGTAACAATGAAGACTGATTTCCACCCTTGTCCAGTTGTCCGACGCTCTTTGCGACGTCGTAAAAATATCGGCTGGTTTTAAACAAATATTTACAAAATTTACACAGCGAACGTTTAATTGGAAAAGTCTATGAAATCGTCGAATGAATCGAACGACGCGGAACAATTTTCAATGGCGTCGTAATTACATTATTTGTTTACCAGTGAGCGGCACCTGTCGCTCTAACGGCCGTGTTGGACGTGTCTATTATGCCCGTAGATACGCGTACGTTGGGCTGCACCGCGTGACCAACACGCGAATCGCTCATCAAAAGGATTAGGTCACTAATCTGGCGTTAAGACCCGACGCTCATTAGCCCGAGAGACAAATCATTAAGAGTCGGCCCGTGGATCCAGGCCCCGTTAGGCGTTAGGCTAACCTGTCGACAGTTGGTAATCGCCTTTAAGCTAATTCCCTTAATAACTTTATCGTCCTCTCGGCCCACTTGACACCGTGATCGCTCCTGGGACGATCATAGAACCCTGAAACGAAACGCTGCGCTGTGTGCGGCAGAACTATTCCAAGTGCTTGATAAATTAACCAATTACAGCCGGAGACGTTTGAAACTAGTCGAAGAATTGTTCGAAAAAGTTAATAGCTGACGAATGCTCGACAGACACTTAATACACAATGAGTACTCTTAGAAATTACAGCGGTTTATTCTCGTTCGATTAGAAGCGTGTTAACTCTAGACTAGTGTTACGTATCTGCTATGTAAACCGATTTCCTAACGAAGCAGAAAATAATACTTATTGCATAATGTGGGCAGTACGAATGTACATAGTATTGGTGTACAAGTTAAGCTGCGTCTTTGTTTGTAAATAAATGATCTTAGAAGTAATAATAATGAGCTGGGTTTTTGAAATTATTCTTCTGTAATTCTGGGGTATAGATCAAATATGATACTAAAAGGGAACTTGTTAAATGCGATGCAAACAAAATATAAAAAATATACTGCAAGCAGTTTAATTGATTTTGATTGCGTATGTCTTAGATTATTACGACTCCACATTTTAAAAAACAGTAATTTGACTTTTGAGAATTGCAACAATATTTTTGCAAGTGATTAATTGTTTAAGAAAAAGCTATGTCTTTTATCGTGTGTGTCGATATATCACGAAAATTATATCGTGCAACTTCTTTGTACCTGGTCAGTTGATTAACACTTTAATGACTGGTCTACTTAGAAACAGGAGAATGTGTATAAAGATTTCAGTGACGCGTGTGTGTTACATTCGGAACCAACGTGTTAAGATCGATTCAGACTATACGACACGGACCGTCACGTCCCGGCAACGACACGAACCGGCACCGACACGACAAAACATTAAAACACGCGTTTTAATGGAACTATTCACACTATTCCCGGAACGTTCAGGTCGGTGTCTGTTAAGTATGAGTAGTTCCATTAAAACGCGTGTTTTAATGTTTTGTCGTGTCGTTGCCGGAACGTGACGGTCCGTGCCGTATAGTCTGAATCGACCTTTAATAAACAATTTTTAGTTAGTCTGGCAGTCAGGGTGTTGAAAAAGAACTACATCCCGCCATGGCAGCGACCCTGGAGCGACTCGCAAGCCTGGAGCGATAAATTCATCGAACGACGTCAAACGAGCGAACAATGTTGACGCGGATTCCTCGGGGCAGGTACACGTGGCGGCGTGAGAGAAACCCATTCGAAGGGGGCGGCAGAAGGGATCACGGAGCACGAAGGAATGCCATCATCGGCCACGGTCCACCTAGGAACGTAGCTAATGGGCCCACTTAACGTCTCAACCATCTCACGAAGACACGTAGCATCATCTCTCGGGGCATCTCTGTCTGCTCGATGCGCGCTGCCTCGCCGTGTTAATAATCGCCAATATTTATTCCGGATTGGTCACGGCTCGGTCCGGAGAGCGATGAGGAGCTAGCTGAAGAATGAGACGACGTCGACGATCGCACCACGGTGGTGCATTGTAACAACGGAGATTAATATGTACCGTTCGCTTTCGTCGTCCTCGTTGCGGTCTCTGCGTTCCTCTCGACTTTCGAGAGGGCGGAACCAGAGATGGTCAAGAGTTTCTTATCTAGATACAAATGCCGAATAATCGATCAAAAGTAGTCCGATACGAATGGCTGGTAATTGTTTGTACTTGAATATATTTTTACATTTAAGTCCACTTTCAAAATAAATGAAAGTCCTTTTGTTTGATTGGTATAATTCCTTTTGATTTGAAGTCTATCTTAACCGAAAAAGGAACATTTAAAGACACAAGCGATGAAAACGCTCTGTCTTAACGCTTTATTTGCCAAGAGTGTATTTATAAGCCCTTATATTCCAGTATCTATCTACAGGATTGACTATATTGTTGGTTGTCTACTTGCAATGCTAAGTTTGAGGAAACAAACGATGATACGTTACCAAGTTGCGTTTCATTGAAAACGATACACACAATTTCCTGTGAATTTTAAGGGTACTTATTAGGTATAATATATTTATCTTTATAAAAAAGAATCATTTTATCATATGGGGAAATTTCATGAAGATAAAATTTGCACTTTATAGCATGTTATTTGGTCGCATAATTTGTGAGATAATGAAAAATGAAAATAATTCACAGAGAAATGAATTATAGGTCATTCATCACACTACCGACTTCGTCGTTAACATTTACATTTAAAAATCCATCTCTATATTATACCCAGTTAAATGCGTTCAGCTGTTACGAAGTACCTAACTGCATACTTCTTACATAAATACTATAGTAATTATTGCACCTACGTGGATAAGAATAGTATTCCACGCGAGTGAAACCGTGTGGCGCAGCTAGTTAATAAAAGTAATAGTGTTAACACTTTATCTACCGGGCTATTTAGAAACAGTCTTTAATTCAAAAAAGGATTTTCTACAGAAGCATATGCCAATCTTGGTTGACAATAATTCCTCCATACTGTTACTGGGTACATTGAAAGTCAAGTCTGTTTCCAAACGTTGATCATTGTAACGAGACAACCATCAACACATTAAATAAATTCGAATAGCTAAATACTGGAATTAAAAAGCCTATAAATAGACTCCCGGTAAATAAAGTGTTAAAAAAACTACACGTAAAATATCAATTCGATACCGATATTTTCATAACGTCTTGCGTATTTTGATTATAATGTCCTATGAGGACATGTGGACGCAGGGCGTCTCGACGCTACCCCCGAGGCCGTGTCTCGCGCTCAGACCGGCTGTTTCGACAATCATTACGGCGCGATTCGCGAGCAATTAAAGCGAAGTGGCCGAGGCAAACATCGATCAGGAAGAGTGCACGAAGGGGAATCTGTGTACACACGGTGGCTCGAGGCCCTCGGCTACCGCGAATAGAAGGCAAACATCGCCACTCAAATATTTGCAGGAGCGTGCAAACGGCCCGGGCATTGTTTCACGGCGCTACTATGTGTAAATTTAATCTCCGGAAGAACCCTGAAAATAAGCAGACACGCACGCGCGGGCGCACGTGCATTCGGCTGACGCGCGCGCCAGCGCGATCGCTTCGAAGTGATTTGCGACTCGATTACCCAAGAAGAAGACGAATGCGTATTTATTTTATTTTGTGAGACGTATTTCGGTATGATACCTGTATAATACCGCTACTAATATTCACCAGTTTAAGTACTGTACGATACTATAAACACGTGGACACTTTGTTTATGTATACTCCTGATATTCACTCATAGGTGCGCCTGTGTATTCATACCTTACACTCGCATATTTACACGGTCATGCGGCAGGTACACACTTCTCAAAGAAACGAAAAACGCCGATTTACTTAACTTTGGAGATGTTTACTATTAAGTTACGTTATTAAGTTGAGATGTTAAGCCTATTTGTGAATTTGTGTTACGTTAATATGGGAAGAAAAGCGGCAAATCCAGTTTACCAATTTTTTCAACACCATTTTTCAACTAATACATCTGTATGTATTGTCAATAATTGTGCACATATTTTAAAGGGTAAGCACCGGACTTTAGAAATACATTTGAGTTATAGTCATAATGGTCTTTGAATCAGTTCAATAAATAAAATTTTATATTTTATTCTTCGTAGTATTACCGGCATTATACTGGTATATTTTTCGGTATATATACAGGTATGGACGTGAAATCCCCTTAAAGTACATATAAAATTACCGATATTGAATGTTTAATACCGGTATAAAAAAGGTTTACCAAGTACCCGTATGTCATAGTAACATCAAAACAGATATTACAATAGTATGATACCGGAATCCTATGTTTCTAGGTAATCTATTTGTATTTTTATAAAAATATCACAAAGACCTTATGCATCACCATTCTTTGGACATTTGAACAGTGCTTTACGTTTTGAAAATAAATATTTAGGCAAACAGTTCTAAACATTAAACCTTCAAGCTTATGTATGCGTTCGCTCTATAACCAGGGTACTCGAGTACACATACAGGACAGGTTCAGATTATATGAATATTGAATGGAAGCAACATAAACAAATAAGTCGATTTTTTTAATTTCTAAATAGTGGACAATCAATAGAATATCGCATATTTTTAAAACAATTGCAAAATGTTAAACACATTTCTTTTAATTGAAATAATTTTAATTTGCTACTCCTATATCTTCACTGTTATTTCCTAAAATTTCATTTTTACTTGTTTACTAGTTTAATAGTCACAATTTATTAAAAAATTGTAGCACTAAATTTCAAACAACTGTACAATCAACAATTTTCAAAATATCGAAAAAACCTTTGTCATACGTTTAAAGATCATTAAAGGGTACAGTATATCCAAATTTCGTGGAAATTCGAAACATTACACCAAAAACTAGAGCGATTCCATAAATTCGTAGATATAAGTGGAGAGTCACCTGAGTCGTGTTCGGATAATAAGAGTTCGATTAACGTGTTCGAATAATCACGTACCATGACGTCATTTGTTCGGATAAATAGAGTTCTACTGTAAATAAATAATTTGTATTGCCAAAAATCTACTCGAACGTGAGTAATAAATCGTATATAAAGACTTATGCAATGACCTAATGCTCGACTTGGTACGTACGTAAGATAGAAAATGTTTTCATCTAGAGAGCTCCAGAAACCGAAGAGAAATCGATACGAGCTCGCGAGAGCGTATCGCGTTGGACAGCATCACAGAAGCGCCGGCCTCGGTGTTAACTGACCCTAAAGCATCGGCCAAACACGTCCAGCAAAGAGTGACACCGCGGTGTTAACTGGCCCGTGGTTTCTTCACGGCTTGGTCCCGGGCTCGAGAGATCGAGGATACCCTTTCGATGACCCCGTGGCGGTCGAAGAAGAGGAAGATAACCGAGACAGTGTCCAGGTGTCTCGTGATCGGCCGACAAAGAGCCGAGGCAAGGGCCGTCCGGAGAGGCCCGCGCCTCGAAGACTGGCCTGAAGACGTGTCGGCAGAGTCATCCCGCTGCCACGAAGGGCGGCCACGAGGCACGCGGGGAGAGGACGCGTCCTTTTCGTCTCTGGAATGAGAGAAGGGAGAGAAGATGAAGATGTCACCTTGGCGAGCCGCGGCGGTGACCTCCGGGGCCGAGTCAGCGAATTCCTCTTCGGTTGATCCACGATGACGACTTTATCCCTTTGACACCCTGCAGCCTGACGGACGGGGGTTTATGAATGATCGATCGTACGCTTGAATAGGGTTTGTCTATGCGAACGCGCTCGGAGACGGAGTTCGATGTTGGACAGCGATTAGTGGTCACGAGCGAGGTAATTAATCGTGGAACGTTGTTTGGGACACGGAATTCATATGTACCATCCTCCTCGGATTTAACTCTCTGACGCATACATTTTATTTTATCTTACAAAACAGGAGTTGTACAGTGAATGAAAGTATAGGACACTTTGGTATCGATAGTTGATTCATTCCATAAACTTTGTACTACGTAGTTACAAGTTGGAAATGTCGTCAATACCACTGTGTTACAATTGTGAAATGACGATGTAAACAAATTCGTCCTTTTATTCGTGTAAACACATCCTTAAAGATCTCGGTTAGTGTATGTATTATAGAAATGCTAATATTTACTCAGCTTTCTTGTGAAATGTTTATCGAAAGCATCGGCCGTTTTTTAGAGGAAGTGCGTATTTGGAACTAATATTCCATTTTGTATAATAAATAGAATATTTTATGTAATAAATAAATAATAAATAGAATACTTTCAAACTGTTACGAAAAAATGTCTTAGATTTAGAAGAACAAGCAAAAATAGTAGCATTCGTGACGTAAGCTTTTTTCTTTGAGAGATCGAAGAATCAACAAAATATATTGTTCACAAAATGTTCATTCTGTTTCATTCTCCAAACATAGGTATGATAGATTTATGAAAAACATGATATAAATTAACGCATAGAGTTTCAAGTCCTTATGGACACATTTTACGTTGTGTATAAATATCATTAAGTTAATATGTATTGTTCTAAAACGTTCCTAAAATGGTCCCAAAAATCTTATTCTACATTTTCGAATGAATTTTTCACGTTGAATCAGCCCCTACTCGTTTGTACCACCCATTTTGAGACACTCTGTATATCCTATAACTTCACAAGGGAATTTCTATACTACATATGTAATTTTCTCGAACGGTCATACACGCTCTATCCCCACTCTCCCGATGTCGCCTTCTATAAAACCTTCTAAAAACTATACTCTATGGATGGGAGCAGCGCGTTACCACACTGATGCAGAACGGTTGATTACGTACTCAATCCCTAATCTCTCGATGTCGTTTTTACGTTACGCGTTTCACTTGGAAAATTTAGTGTAACGAGCGACGAAAAGTAAAACTCTTGAAGCTTTCCGTAAATTTTTCTCTGTGAAAAAAAAAGATATCCTGAGAAACACTCAACACTGGAACTTCTAATGTGATTTCCCTCAAAAGTGTTTCGTATGGCAATCATTTCTCAGTCCCAATTACGCAACAAATATAAATCACTGGACTGTGGAAATTAGAAGGTAATAAAGGTAGCCTGTAACGATGGAACGAAAGGGGAAAGGGCGGAAACGCGTGGAAAGGGAATAAAACCGACGAGAACGAGACGAGCCAGGCTGTCGGAGGAGTAAAAAGTATCGGAACGACGAGTGGGATTAGCAGAAAATAGAGGAGAAATGATGGATCGATAACGATAAAAACGCGGCGACGAGTAGCGTGGTCAGTTATTAATGTAGCCCGACGATGTCATGGCCGATCGAGAATCGACGGAGGTCGAGCCGGGGAAAAACGGAGCAAAAACGTGGCTCTGGCGGGGGTGGTTTGGAGATGAGGTCGCTCGCCGGAAGTTCCGTCGCACCGGAATTCATAAAAACTAGCGGCGCGGACCAACGTTCGCGGACGTTTCTCTCTCTTTCTCGTCGGAGCTGTCCCGTGTTCAACCCTCCGTCGGCCTATTCGAGGGGGTGGGCGCGATGAAAAGCGTCACCGAAGAGCTGGACGAGGAACACCGCGGAGGCGAGGAAACGCTGGTTGTCGACGATCCTCCGTTTCCAGGGACGGAATTAATTCTGGAGCCCGGAAAGAGCAAATTTTTGCTTCACTCCGTCAGAGTTCGGCGAGAATTTTCCTGCCGAATTTACGAAGATACCGTTTCTCCGGAGAGCATATCGCGTGGTAGACGCTTCCAAATGTTTGATTTCCGAGATGTTTTTGAATACGGACAAATAGCACCTGAAATGAATAAGTAATAAGTAGACCGTGGATGTTTATGCTAATGCATATTTTGATTTGCACATATTATTTTGCATTTTGCACGTGTTTCGCATAATTTAATCGAAAGGCATATACACGTATACGTTCCATATTTCTTTTGTATCTGTTTCATCGTATTTGGTTATAATCTTCATATACTAACTTGTTTGTTTGTTTGTTTGTATGTAGGGGGTAATCTCCAAAATTACTGAACCAATTTTAAAAATCTGTTCAGTAATAGAAAGGAACACTATCTCTGAGTAACATACGCTACGTTTTATTTTGATAAAAATATATTTTCAATTTGAAATCTCAAAATTTGTAGATCGAGTCGGAAGAAAAACGTTGTTTGGCTACTTTAACGGCGTACGCTGACCAAATGGTTGGAAATACGTGAAAATAATGTAATACAAAAATATTGGTTATCAATAGATTTATAAAAAAGTCAGCGACACAATATACCTAGCTTTTATATCTAAACTTTGCGGCTTTTCTCTTCAGCACCAAAAGAAATGTACCACGTGTCATTTCTTTAATATATAATATTATGTTTAACTTTATTAAAAAAGATATTAGAGAGTTCATCCAGGTATGTTGCAACTCTGAAGCTAACGAAATTCGTTTATTTATATTGATGCTATAATCATCCAACAATTGAAAACCACTATTTTAATTGTTTCGTGTCGCTTATAAGAGTAACTTCGAAGAGATTAATATAAAAATCATTATTCATCGTATCCTTTCAGCTAATATAATTGATCTTTTTTCATTTCTACTGAAAAGTGTGAAACATTTTAAATTATCAGTGATGCTATAGTTATCCTCCGCAGTGTACATAAACAGTGCAGTATCAATTATTGCATCTACGCGAATAAAAATAGTATTTCACGCGGGTGAAGCCGCGGGGCGCAGTTAGTCATCGTCAAGCCGTTTCGCGACAGTAATAAATCGCAATATAACGTTTCGTACCGATATTGGTATCGTATAAGTCAAATCAACAAATGAATTCTAGCTCGCTGTTCATAAGCGGTGGCTCGAGTTTCCTTCCACTCTGGAAACAACTACGAACCGCGCCATCTTTTCGCGATGGAATTTCCATTTAGCGACGAGCCCGCGTTGCCCTCCATTTCGTTTACGAGGGGAGATGTAAATTTCGCAATCGATCGGCCGTCGTCTCGTCAGGGTCAGAGGCGCGAGCTCGACCGCCGGCTGGGGTAGTAAATAAAAGTCCAGAGTTAATTTTTTTCCGAACAATGGACCGGGCTGTTGTGGTCACCGGAGGAGGATGGACGCCCCAACGCTATTTTTTTTTTTTTTCATACGACGCAATTCCGTGTCGTCGTATATAATCGAAAGCTAATGGGATTCGCGGACCGATCGGCCAGCCAGCGGGAACTCGTCTCTCAAAATGGAACCCATTTTCCCCACGAATTTCGAAACAATCTAGCGCAAGATATTCTCGAACAATTGAACAGTTCGTTATGAAAGTGGTATACGTCCATTTTCCCTCGTTTCGAGATATAAAATATTTAAGGTAGAGGCGCCAGTATTATTTAGATATTACGCGCAGGGAGGGCAATGATATCAAATTGATGAGTCTTGATCTCTCATCGGTAGCATTAATTCGTTTGATACAGAGTTTCTCCGTTTTTGGTATTAGAGAAGAATTCGATTTACGTAACCCTTTAACGCCGTGCTCCTTTTTCAGGGAGAAAGAAGAATTTTCTTCCTAAAATTATTATAACATTTTTGACAAATGACACGCGTGTCTTTCAATTTTGGAAGATATTAGTGGTAGTCTCTATAACGCCATGAAACCATTATTATAGATAATTGATTTCTTGTAAGTACGTAAATATATGTATGTAGATGGACATATAAAATTCCCCTTAAAAGGATAATGTGCAAATTTGTTTCCAATGGTATATTACTTGTCGATTCAACATTTCTATTTATTGAACCAACTATTCATTTTTCTTCTAGTACCAAAATACAAACAATCGTACAAGAATTAATGCATTTGTTCCTTTAAATACACGTGTCGCTGCTATACTCATTCGGCATAATCCGCATTTTGATGGTTATTTGAAATAACTGTTTGCAGATTTATTAAAATACAATACTGATATTAATTATTTCATACAATAAATGTATCGGTGGATTATACGTAGGCTAGTACAGTGATGTACACTGTATGAGCTACAGGAGAATATATATATATATTAGTCTTTACATTAGTGAAGAGTATTATTGATTGATTTGTGGAAAGACTATTTCTAATTTTAAACAACTATTAACTTCTTGAAAGGCCTTTTGAAGGTACTTCGGAGCTGTTGAAAAAGTGTCATAAAAAGTAAATTAAAAAGACTCAAACGTTTTTCGACATCCTTGCATATTATTTGAATCAGTGTTTATATTGTCAAATGTGTTGTTGATATGCCAATAATATTACATAATTTGAAAAACTTCTAATCGATTCGAGATTCAAACTGACTACATAAATGATAAATCGCAGAAAGGGACTAATTTGTTCCAAGGAATTTGACGGAAACGAACAAAACTGGTGGAATGACGTTCTTTTCGTCGATGGAAGTAAATTCAATCTATTCGATTGGATAATGGAGGAAAAATAGTATGGCGGAAACGAAACAAAGAGCTCAATGTTAACAATTTAAATCCTACGATAGAACATGGCGGTAGAAATACCATAGTTTGGGACCGCATTTCGTCGAAAGAAGTTGAAGAATTAGTATTTATAGATGGCATTTTAGATAATAATAAAAATTTAGATATTTTACGTCAAAAGGCCACAAACGTGTTCCGCCTTCCTAGCATACTGCTTGAATGACTGTACATGTTGGCATATGTGTTGTACGTGCCAGCAAGAAATAATATTAGGTTGTCCCAAAAGTTTCTTTCGCTTCGTTAATAAGTAATACATGCACAATAGTTTATGGTTTATGTTACATTACTGAATTGTGCACGATTCATTTTGCTCCATTACTGTTACAACATGAATATCTATGAAATTAGATTGTCTATTTATATAAACACGACCACATCAAATAATTGAGTGCAACTCGCGAAAGCAACATTCGGGACAACCTAATACTTAATGCTGATAATGGTAAACGGGGTCTCGAATATCTCGGAAGACGTCTTCCTACGATCCGCCAAAGCGTAATGGTAAAACCAGATCCCGATATGCAGCGCGTTTGAACGCGACTTCGGTCGACTCTAATTAACGCGTTCGCGAATCAAAGACGGGGAAAAACGAATAAGATCCCGACCGAGCCGAAAACGGTGCGGCAGACGTCATCAAGACGCAGCGTTGCCAAGGATCTCGTAATTAGAGGAAGCTGATTTTTCATTTGTCAGGTATCATTGAGAGGTTCTGCTCATTAGCCGTCGGCGTCGGCGGCGTTGGTGTGCGCCGCTCTCGTGCCAGCCCAGCATCCGCAGCTGAAGGATTCCTCTGGTTGGCTAGTCTGGCCCCGGTCTGGTTGGTCTTTGGGCTGGCTGATAAAGGCGCATCCTACTCTCTGCCGCTCGCCTTTTCCCTCGTCTTCTCAGACTCCTCCGCCGTGGCTTCGTGTTTCGTTTTTATTTGCTCCCGTTATATACCTTCTCCGTCCACTGCACTGTTTCGTTCTATCTTTATTCATTATTGCAAACGATTATACCTTTCGAGTGTATTTTATTTGTTTTTTATTTTGTTAAGTCTATCGAAAATATTAGACTATAATAGACTTCAACAAATATAAATAATAGTTTATTGAAAATAATAGACTGCAACGAGCATTCGATGTGCTTCAGCTGCACTTTTCTTCCAACTAAAGCAGAAAACTAAAACCTTCCGGAAATGCTGCTTAGTTAATACAAAATTTGACATATTCACCGAAGTAAAAAACAGGGGTATTAAATGAAACTCAAAGCAATATAAACTGAATGTTATTGGCAGATATCTAACCTCTCAGAAACAATTGAAATCAGTTGATACTATAAAACATTCATAACAGCCAGAACCATCTTTTGAAAACGGACCGAACTAATTTGTGCTCCCAATATATTATGGGAAAACGCAATAAAACGTAGCAAAATATTAAATCAATTTCATGTCAAGTAACGTTTTTGATCAAATTCAATCTTCATTGTTTAATTACTTTCCCAGTAAATATTCCCTCCCGATTACCCATTTTGGCTGCGTTTTGAGGATGTTGTTACACCACGAGATGGAAAGATGCCAGGACTATTATCTCACTTCTTATCCTGTCTCTTTGCTCCATTTTTCATGTGTCGCGGCTGGTCCACGAATTATTCGAATTTTGCGCGAATATTTTGGAGGAAAGGTTGTCGGTTATTCCAAGGGGAACCCTTCGTTGGGTGTTTCGCGCTGCGAGACCTCGACTTTCTCGAAGCGTACCGCAAAGAATGGATGCGCGAGAGACGTTAACGAAGCGGGATCGTTATTCGCTGTCACGCGAGATTCGACGATCCTCGCCGCCGACGCGGCTGTCTTCCGAAGACGAGCAGCGCCGCTGAAATTCGACGGGGAGCATCCGATAGACGGGTGTTCGTTAAGGATGCTCCCTGTGTCTCTAGAGGGGTGAGAAACGTGTCAGGTAACTCTCTTTCGGTTCACTTCTGTCGAAACGATGGAGAGTATTTGTTTGATGACATGAGAGATCAACTTTCTGTCGTGCTGCAGTTTTATATTTTACAATAATTTTATAGTAAATTATATATAGTTACTAGCTGATATCGGCGAATGTTGTTCCGCCTCGTTGTTAAATGTTCTCTTGTCTTCAAACCACTTTCTTGGAGAATGAAAATACTACTGATGAAATTAAGGTTCCAAGATCCAAACTAAAAGGTGAAGTAAATATTCACTAAATATAATAAAGAATTACACTAATCGTATATCTTTAACATTATAAAGCCGCCTCGTATATAACGTGGCGCTACCGCGTATTTTTTACTCGTAAAACTGCGATTTCAACCTAACCGGAAACTTCTTTCATGAACATCTCATCACGTCTGCAATATTTTCTAAATTTAAAGGCATTTTTCTCATGTAAATCGGATATAAGCTTTCGAATACAACCAAAATCAATAAAATCTGTCCACGTACAACAGAAGAAAAGAATTTCACCAGATATTGCGAGAAATAATGCACAAGAGACAGTAATGTTGCCTTGTAATACGTGCGTGCACGCATTAAAACCATAATAGTAGTTTTAGCAGTGCGACATATTTTATTACATTTCACATCAAGAAGAGGAGTATATAACATCATCAATAAAAGAGTAAGTAAAATCGATAATTAAAAGTAAATAATGTTTACCATTATTTGATAAGTTATAAGTTATAAGATAGTTTTGTGCGTTTAAAGTATATGTACTATCGTTGTAAATTCTTGTGCGTTGTCTGTTTCCACAGTCTTTGATTGATCTAAGCAGCTACAGTCATTTCAATAAGAGGAAACGAAAAATTCTTTAATTGCTCGTTTCATGAAGCAAATAATTTGTTGACGAAGTAGCAGTATTTTGGTGCTTTCCAAAAATAGGAGTTGCTGCTGTGAAATTCTAGTATTTTGTTTGAGTGAAGGATATCTGGTAGTAATTATTAAAATACCACAAGAAGAATCGTGCGAGTATTACAGGAAGTACGATAAAGTTTGACAGATATATTGAAATTGGCCAGTTAAAATATACTGCGACCTGACAGAATGTACAATGGAAGGAACTAAGTGATCTGTATATAATGTTTGTATGAAAATTATGATTTCTGTTTTTGCAACTAAAATATGGTTTACATGTGTTATAGATAATTGAAGTATAAGATGATGCTGTGTGCATAACAAATTTGCTGGTATTTATATTAATTTATGAATTGAATGAATAAATGTTTATAATTAATAAATTAATATCATATGATATTAATATATATATGATATATATATATATATATATATAAAGAAAATACAGATCACTTAGTTCCTTCCATTGT